>NC_057835.1:40999848-41302878 GCF_910594005.1 Cervus elaphus | reverse complement strand
TCTCTGACTCAAGAGTCAGTAATTTTTCTTGGCACAATATCCTTACTTGAATTAAGGTTATTTCCATCTTTCTGTTATTACATACAAACTATTCACTGATTTGTTATTATTTGCCTCAACACTTCCTTATTGCTTCTTATTGTTTTTATTCTTTTCATTCCAACAGTTTTATTATATGTTCAACAATTATCATATTGCTTCATGTAGTCTCCCAGGGTATCCAATTCAGAGTGTTTACAGATAGAAATGCATAGTTGAATTATAATTTATTTTTCTTAATTTATCATTGTTTTTGTAAGGAGAATATCACATTTATTTATTAATCATTAAATTTTCAAGTTGCTCTCAAATGGTATGGGGTACTCAACAGTAATAAAAAGAAACAAGCTATCAATTCACACAAAAACATGGTAAAAAAAGACAAACTAGTCTTCACTAGAGGCTTCTCTCACAGATCATTTGGTAAAGAATCCTCTTGCAATGAAGGAGACCTGGATTTGATTCCTGGCTCACGAAGATCCCCTGGAGAAGGAAATGGCAACCCACTCCAGTATTCTTGCCTGGAGAAGCCCATGGACAGAGAAGCCTGGCAGGCTACGGTCCGCGGGGTCACAAGAGTTGGACACGACTTAGCGACTAAACCACCACCACCTCCAGTCCTCACTTAAGTTCAGCTTAAAATATTCCCTCATTTTATGCAGTAGTTGCATTCCTAGAAAATTCAGTGTATACTAAAACGACATAAGAATAGTCTGTGTTTTATCTAAAAGGAAAGTTTTAGTTCACATAATTTTAAATAGACTTTTCATCTATGTGAAAATCTAGCAAGACATTTGAAAGATACACATAGCCTGAAAATAATTCTTTTAAGTGGAAGATTGTCCTGCAAATTGGGCTAGTGAATTGCTAGACTATATAAAATTTCTTTTCCACTTTTTAAAGTAATTTTATCCCCATTTTATGTAAATTGTAAATACCTGTATTTGATATGATTATGACACAGCAACTTACATAAAGTTTTAGTTATTAACTTCAAAACTAAAAAAAAAAAACAAAACTATGCAACATTGTAAAACAAATATACCCCAGTTTTTAACAAAGTTCAAAGAAAAACTAAAAAACTGATAATATTAGCAAAAATGTTTAACATTAAATTCTCCATATATTGATTTGGTTTTATAGAAAGAAATCTATAAAACCTAATTAAATGAGTTTTCTTTTCACACTGAGCTTTGAAACATATCTTACATAACCAGGGAATCTGAACTTGTACATAATTCGAGATGAGTAAACTGGGTTACACTTACTCATTATAAAGATGCCAGTGGTATTTATAAGATTAAAATTATACTTAAAGTACATACCACAGTGCCTGACTTATAGAAAGACACAATCAATAGTAGCTAGTTATTATAGTTCATTTGAGGGGACTAATTTTTAAATTCTGAATGTATGTGTCATTATTCGCTGGGATATAGTGAAGTATTTTTTTCTTGTTCGAAACTAGAATAGTTTGAGCATAAAAATAAAGTAGATCTGGATATAAATAGCATATAAAATAAGTATCCATGGGTCCACACTGATATTAAAGCTTGGATAAATAAATCAGTGGGGGAGAATAGACAATCTCCCTTGCAGAATAATTATAGATAGTTTCAGTGATAATCTATCCTCCCTACTCCTAAGTCTGAATTTGTGCATAATAACTGTCTTCCAAAGCATACAGTACAGAATGAAGTATAAAGAGATTAACTTTACAGTAGAGAAACCTGACAAATACTACTTCAGTCATGTGATCAAGGTCAACCTCAACAATAACAAGTCAAATTTAGGGGTCTCAAAGAGTCAGACACGACTGAGAGACTGAACTGAACTGATGGGACTCAGGAAGGGAAGACAAGAGAGGTAAAGTGCCATCTTACCAAGGGTAAAGAAAGGCCTCCCTGTTCATCACCAACTCCCAGAGCTTGCTCAAACTCATGTCCATCAAGTTGGTGATGCCACCCAACCTCATCCTCTGTTGTCCCCTTTTTCTCCTGCCTGCAATCTTTCCCAGCATCAGGATCTTTTCTAATGAGTCAGCTCTTCTTATCAGGTGGCCAAAGTAATGGAGTTTCAGCTTCAGCATCAGTCCTTCCAGTGAGTATTCAGGATTGATTTCCTTTAGGATTGACTGGTTTAATCTCTTTGCAGTGCAAGGGACTCTCAAGAGTCTTCTCCAGCACCACAGTTCAAAAGCATCAGTTCTTCGGCATTCAGCTTTCTTCATGGTCCGATTCTCACATCCATACATGACTACTGAAAAAACCATAGCTTTGACTAGACGGACCTTTTTTGGCAAAGTCAGATAACCCCTGTCTAATCGTGAGAAAAACATTAGACAAATCTTAAATGAGAACATTCTACAAAAGACCATACTCCTCAAATCTATCAAGGTCATAGAAATTTAAGGAAGGTCCCAGAGAAATTTTCACAGCCTAAGTTGGAAACTAAGAAGACAGAATGCTAAATATAAATATACATACATATATATATATAATTTGGGAATAGAGAAAGGAGATTAGATAAAACCTCAGAAAATCAGACTTAAGTATAGGTTGTAGTTATTAATAATGCATCAGTATTTGTTTGTCGATTGTAACAAATGCACCAGTATCAGATGTTAACGTGAGAAATTAAATATGAGGTATACAGTGACTTTTTGTACTATCATCACAGTTTTTATTGAGATACAGTTGATGTAGAATATTATATAAATTATAGGTGTACATTTAAAAAAACTAAACCTGTTCTTAAATCATATATTTAACTAATGTCATTAAGTCATAAATACTTTTCCTAAATAACATAATCCAATGAAAAGAACTGGGACTTTTTGGAGAAATGGTGAATCAAAGACTGGCACACAGTAAGTGGAAGATGAACTTGGAGCATTTGTTTTTCTCTAAATTAGGAAAGCATTCCCCTCA
This sequence comes from Cervus elaphus, assembly GCF_910594005.1. Lineage (NCBI taxonomy): Eukaryota > Metazoa > Chordata > Mammalia > Artiodactyla > Cervidae > Cervus > Cervus elaphus. The sequence continues at coordinate 41,299,909 of NC_057835.1, read as the reverse complement.
AGGAACTCTAAAAAATTAGCAACAAAATATAGATGAGAACATGTCAGGAGGACACACAAGCTTATATGAAAATGCTCCCAATTGCCACAAGTGTGATAATTTGAACAAAAACATAAATAATGATACTATTGAGTTATAGCCCAAAGAATAAAATAAATATCCGCAATCCCACAATGTTATAAACAAGTCACTGAATAAATAAATAAATGGAGGAGGAAGAGAAAATTTGCTTTACAGAATTCCAAGTAAAATATTTAGGTAGTGTCATCTCCAGGAGAGATTTCTCACAAGAAAGTGGAACTTAACTCCTCTCATCTGAGTATGAGTTGAAATGAGTGACCTGATTCTACAGAATCAAGCATATAAAGGGGAAAATAGTATTAACAGCTTAGGGGAGAAACCTGGCAGATGTCACTTTAGTGATCATAGTGAAATCACCAATGATTCATCATGTTGATACCATGTAGGCCCTGATAAGACATAAGGACACTTTATTCTCCGGTATTTGTTCCCCAAACCCATAATACCACCTACTCATGAGAAACCAGACAGACACAGATCTGGAGATAACCTACACAGCACACTTCAAAAAACTCAAATTTATATAAAGAGAAGAAAAGATTGCAATGGTCAGAGATCAGAGGAGAGTAAGGAGACATGGTAAACAAATGCACTGTAGTATCCTGGATAAGATCCTGGAACAGAAAAAAGATAATAGAGAAAAACTGGTGAAATGCAAATAAGGGCTGTAGTTTACTTACTAGTATTAAACGAGTGATTTTTTCTTAGTTTTGACAAATGTGTCACGATTATGTAAAACTGTCACCATTATGGGAAGCTGAGTGAAGGGGATATGGTGTGCATGCTCAGTCACTCAGTTGTGTCCAACTCTTTTCAACCCCATGGACTGTAGCCCGCCAAGCTCTTCTGTCCACGGAGTTTTCCAGACAAGAATACTGGAAATGGAGCAGATTGCCATTTTCTACTCCAGGGGAATCTTCTTGACCCAGGGATCAAACTTGACTCTCTTGTGCCTCCTACACTGGCAGGCAGATTCTTTTACCACTGTGCCACCTCTCATCAAATAAAGATAATTCCCAAGTAATTCCCAGTTTTTTGTTTCTTTGTTTGTTTTGCTACAGACATGACAAACCAAGTTGTTTTGCATTCTTGCAAACATTTGTGCATTTAGTGAGTCTCTTACAAAGATTTTTATAATCTGAAAATTACAGGACATTCATTCAGTAGCATAGGTATAAAAACATCACTTATGCCAGCATTGTTTTCCTTGGCATAAATTTTACGAGTTTCCATTTCTTCAACTTTACATGGCAGGAGGTATACATGACTTAAGACATTTACTTTTTCAACCTTCATTTAGTAGTCATTGTCTTAAATGGGAACTCTCAAGTTTTCGTAGTCATGCTGAAGTCCTAGGAAATCAGTTTTTTGTTTTGCCGAATTTCACAAGAAGGAACTGTTCTAATGATGACATTGACTGAGGGAGAGAGAGAGAATGAGACAGAGAGATACTGAGATTAGAATACTGTTATTTCATTTTCCTACTACTGAAAAGGCCTCCTTTGGCTTTTGGTAGTTTCCCCACCTGCCTTCATAGAAATGTGTTTATTATAATCACATGATGAATGGGTTCTGTAAGGAGGTTTCCATGACATAGCTAGCTAAAAAAAAAAAAGAGCAATATGCTGTTAGGCTTATGGGTCATCCCCTGTTGATGCCTTCAGTAAAAGAAACGAGAAAGTTCAGCCCACAGGAAAAATTAGAACCAGATGGTTCTTTATAGGCCCTATTCTGACACATAGGCATGGAGTTATGGGATTGACAAATAGACTTATTTTCTAAATAAATTGACTCTCCTTTTTCCAAACAAGCAAGGCATTTTCTAACTATCTCTACCTATTTTCAGAGATCCCTGCTTAAGGTTTATCTTGTCCATTCAAGCATCTATCACTCATGATGGTGTTTTCAGAGTCCCTCCATTTTTCTCATGTCTGCCAGCTGCTTTTCTCCACCTCAGCCACAGCTGGTCTATTCATCTGCTTGTGTTGCTCAAGTTATTGAAAGACGTGACCTTAGCTTGCCTTGTGAGATTTCTCATTAGCAGTGAAAATGTGCTTTTGCCATTGATTTCATGGTTTATTCTTTTCCAGTGAAAAAAGAACACGGCTTTCACTATGCAATTAAAACTGCTTTTTATTCAAATAGGAACTCCTATTTTCTTTCTTTTTAATTAAATCTTATCTTTTTTTTCACTGAGTTAACGTGGGTTCATAACATTATATGTTTCACATGTACAGCAGTATATTCCAGTGCACAAAACTGTTAGGAAGTTCTCTTTCCAGCCTCACAAACTCTGCCTCACCTTTGTTCCTCAGGGCAACCACAATTCTAACACAAGGCCCTGAAATCTATCATGCTTGTCATTTATACACTTATAAACTAAACATAATACATGGTGTCATTTCATCAAATAAAATTTCCATAGTTAGTATTGAACTACATGTATCTTTGAGCAATCCACTTTTTTTTTTCCACATGTATACTCTTAACATCTCTCCATGCTGATACCTGTAGCTCTAGTTTATTCATTTTAACAGATATATTACTTGCCATTTCAGGAATAGGAAATTAGTATTATTTCAGGAATAATCATACAATTTTCCTTCCTCCAGTGATGGTTATTTAGATTGTTTCCAGATTCTTATTCTTATTCTTATAAGGAATAGAACAACGGCCATTCCTTTACATGTCTTCTGGCACAGATGTGGCTTTTTTCCAGGATATGTTTTTAGAAGTGAAACAGCTTTATTTTAGGGCACTTTATTTTAGTGTTTCTATCAGTTCGGTTCAGTTGCTCATTCATGTCCTGATTGCAGCATGCCAGGCTTCCCTGTCCATCACCATCTCCCAGAACTTGCTCAAACTCCTGTCCATCGAATTGGGATGCCATCCAACCACCTCATCCTCTGTTGTCCCCTTCTTCTCCTGCCTTCAGTCTTTCCTAGCATCAGGATCTTTTCCAGTGAGTCAGCTCTTCACATCAGGTGGCCAAAGTATTGGAGCTTCAGCTTCTGCATCATCCTTGCAATGGATATTCAGGACTGATTTAACCCCTCCTACCATCTTGTTGGGGCTTCCCCTTTGCCCATGGACATGGGGTATCTTTTTTGGTGGAATCCAACATTCTCCTGTTGATGGTTGTTTCAGCAGTGAGTTGCAATTTTTAATGTTTCTATAGCTGTGAAAAGAAGGGAAGCGAAAAGCAAAGGAGAAAACGAAAGATATAGCCATTTGAATGCAGAGCTCCAAAGAACAGCAAGGGGACATAAGAAAGCCTTCCTCAGTGATCAATGCAAAGAAATAGAGGAAAACAATAGAATGGGAAAGACTAGAGATCTCTTCAAGAAAATTAGAAATATCAAGGAAATATTTCATGCTAAGATGGGCACAATAAAGGACAGAAATGGTATGGACTTAACAAAAGCAGATGATATTAAGAAGAGGTGGCAAGGCTACACAGAAGAACTATACAAAACAGATCTTCACAACCCAGATAATCACAGTGGTATTATCACTCACCTAGAGCCAGACATCCTGGAATGCAAAGTCAAGTGGGCCTTGGGAGGCATCACTATGAACAAAGCTAGTGGATGTGATGGAATTCCAGTTGAATATTTCAAATCCTACAAGATGATGCTGTGAAAGTGCTGCACTCAATATCCCAGCAAATCTGGAAAACTCACCAGTGGCCACAGGACTGGAAAAGGTAAATTTTCATTTTCATTCCAATCCCAAAGAAAGGTAATGCCAAAGAATGCTCAAACAACTAAACAATTGCAATCATCTCAAATGCTAGTAAAGTAATGCTCAAAATTCTCCAAACCAGGCTTCAACAGTATGTGAAGCGTGAGCTTCCAGATGTTAAAGCTGGATTTAGAAAAGGCAGAGGAACCAGAGATCAAATTACCAACATCCATTGGATCATCAAAAAAGCAAGAGAGATCCAGAAAAATATCTCCTTCTGCTTTATTGACTATGCCAAAGCCTTTGACTGTGTGGATCACAAGAAATTCTGGGAAATTCTGAAAGAGATGGTAATACCAGGCCACCTGACCTGGCTCTTGAGAAATCTGTATGCAGGTCAGGAAGCAACAGTTAGAACTGGACATGGAACAACAGACTGGTTTCAAATCGGGAAAGGAGTATGTCAAGGCTGAATATTGTCACCGTGCTTATTCAACTTATATACAGAGTATATCATGAGAAACACACTGGGCTAGATGAAGCACAAACTGGAATCAACATTACTAGGAGAAATATGAGTAACCTCAGATATGCAGAAGACACCACCCTTATGGCAGAAAGCGAAGAACTAAAGAACCTCTTGATGAAAGTGAAAGATGAGAGTGAAAAAGTTGGTTTAAAACTCAACATTCAGAAAACTAAGATCATGGCATCTGGTCCAATCACTTCCGCATCTATTCATGGCAAATAGATGGGGAAATAATGGAAACAGTGAGAGACTACATTTTTGGGCTCCAAAATCACTGCAGATGGTGACTGCAGCCATGAAATTAAAAGACTCTTGCTCCTTGGAAGAAAAGTTATGACAAACCTAGACAGCATATTAAAAAGCAGAGACATCACTTTGCCAACAAAGGTCCATCTAATCAAAGCTATGGTTTTTCCAGTAGTCATGTATGGATGTGAGAGTTAGGGCTATAAAGAAAGCCAAGTGCCGAAGAATTGATGCTTTTGAACTGTGGTGTTGGAGAAGACTCTTGAGAGACCCTTGGACTGCAAGGAGATCCAACCAGTCCATCCTAAAGGAAATCAGTCATTGGAAGGGCTGATGCTGAAGCTGAAACTCCAATATTTTGGCCACGTGATGTGAAGAACTGACTCATTTTAAAAAACCCTGATGCTGGGAAAGATTGAGGGCAGGAGGAGGAGGGGATGGCGGAGGATGAGATGGTTGGATGGCATCACCAACTCAATGGACTTGAGTTTGAGTAAACTCCAAGAGTTGGTGATGGACAGGGAGGCCTCGTGTGCTGCAGTCCATGGGGTCACAATGAGTCGGATATGACTGAGCAACTGAACTGAACTGAACTGATAGCTGAAAAAAATTAACTTACAAAGAATTTTTAATGATTTCCCTTCCCAACAGTGATAGTTCATTTGGTTTTCTGAAACATCTCACACCTAAAGCATCTGAGGTATATATAGAAGGTATATATACATATACACATATATATCTGTGTTTGTGTTCATATCTATATACATAAGCATGTTTTTTCCACACAAAAATACCAAAATTTGGAATTGCCAGACTTTCTTGTTTCTCTATTTTTAAAAAATTAATTACTAACAAATTGAGCATATATTCATATGTGACTTTTAGCATTGTTCTATTAAAGTTTGTGTTTTCATAAATGATGAAATACAGAAAATATTTAAACAGCTTTAAAAACACAGAAAATATTTTATCTCTGTCATATGTTAAATTTAATTTATGGTGTTTCTATTGTATTGATGTATAGAAAAAATACATTTATCAATTTTCTCCTATACAGTTTGTGCTTTTGGGGTAAAATTCAAAGTTTTAAACAAATTCTTCTACATTTTGCTAAGCATTTTAAAATTTATTTTTCATACTTAGTTCTATATCTAGAAATGGATACCTTTACCCTATCCCTACCATTTTACAGTATCATCTTTGACATACATATATACGAATCTTTTTAATAACTTATTCTGTATTTTATTGGCATGTTTCTCTCCTTCATAAATATCACAATTTTAATTACCACTGCTTTTAATATCTTACTATATCTTTCTCTTTATTCTTCAGTATTTTTCTGGTGAATTTTAGTCATCTGTTTTACTATGAAAATTTAAATCAGTTTTTAAATGTATATGAAAAAATATACCTATATTTTTATGTGGACTTAATGAACTTCAAAAGAGTTGACAACTTTGCAATACTGAGTCTTCTCTTACAACTTTTACTTTCCTGTTCTTAAGTGAAGTTTTATACATTCTTTCATTGAATATTTTGCACATTTTTTAGGCTCATTTCTATATATACTAACATCATAATATATTCATATAAGTATAGATAGATGTAGATACAGATAAAGACAGTCAGTAAACATGGACAGATCTCTCCTAGTATATGAACAAATTTATCCTCCCACAACAATAGATGAGAGTTCCCAGAAATTCATTCTGGTGGAAGGATAGTGGTATACAATTTGTTTACAATTTGTAAACTTACCTGATCTGCTTATCTGTCTTTGAAATTGCATTATATATATGTATAATTTTAAAAACTGAAACAGAATTCAGATGACATAATATTCACTGTGTTTAATTTTTTTTTTTAAATCATGAAAGTGTGATAACACATTGACAGGAAACTTGGAAAGTACAGAACAGAGTTGCATATACTTCCACTATATATTACAATTATTTTTTTAAGTAGATAAATTAAGATTTTTAGTTGGTTGTTGTTGTTGTTCGCATGTCTGACTCTCTGCAATCCCATGAATGGCAGCATGCCAGGCTTTCCTGTCCTTTACCATCTCCTGGAATTTACTCAAACTCATGTCCATTGAGTCGGTGATGCCATCCAAACGTTTCATCCTCTGTTGCCCCCTTCCCCTGCTTTCAATCTTTCCCAGCATCAGGGTCTTTTCCAGTGAGTGAGCTCTTCACATCAGGTGGCCAAAGAATTGAAGCTTCAGTAAAAGTCCTTCCAGTGAGTATCCAGGATTGATTTCCTTTAGGGCTGACTGGTTTGATTGCCTTACTATCCAAGGGACTCTCAGGAGTCTTCTCCAGCACCACAGTTCGAAAGCATCACTTCTTCAGTGCTCAGACTTCTTTAAGGTCTAACTCTCACATCCATACATGACTACTGGAAAAACCATAGCTTTGACCATAGCTTTGTCAGCAAAGTGGTGTGCCTGCTCTTTAATACACTGTCTAGGTTCGTCATAGCTTTTCTTCCAACGAGCAAGCATCTTTTAATTTCATGGCTGCACTCATTGTCCATAGTGATTTTGGAGCCCAATATAATAAAATATAATAAATATTTTAAATATTTATATATAAATAAATATATATAAATAAATTTTATAATTTTTATATATAAATATATATAATATTTTATATTTTATTTATATAAGTATATTTATATATAAATAAATATAAAAATAATAAATATAATATAATAAAATAGTTTCAATATCAAACTCTCAACCATTAATAGAATTTTAGACAGAAAAGTAGGAGGATATGGTAGACCTGAAAAGCACTATGAACCAATTCAACATAATTAAAGATTTATACAATTTTTATACAAGAGAAAGATACAAATTCTACTCAAATTCAAATTTATAGTATATAGTTTATGGACTATAAACCAGGAGATGCTAGAACATATCCAGAAACATAAAACAAGATGCAAAAATTTCATGGTCTAAAGCTGTTGAAATCATATTGAGTCTGTTCTCTTATCACTGTGGAATTATATTAGAAGTCAATATCCAAGGATATTTTAAAATAACCCACATATTTTCAAGTACAATGTGCAACATTTACCAAGAAAGATCTTTGACTTAGCCATTGAAAGCCTCAATAAAGTAAAAGACTGAAAAAATACAAAGGGTGATTGCAGAGAAGAAAGCATTTAAATGAGAAGTTAATATGAAAATGAAAGATTAATATCAAAGATACTTTAAAAACCCATGTATTTGGAAATTAAATGTCCACTTTTAAATGATGGGTAATACCATTTTAATGTGTGCAGTCAGTGATTTTTAGTATTCACACTTTTGTGCAATCATCATTGTTATTTAATTCCAGAACATTTCCATCACTCCAGAAAGAAACTCATTAACTATTTACAATCATTCCTAATGTCCCCTTCCTCCCATCCACTGACAACCAATAGTATGCTTTCTGACCCTTTAGATTTGCCTATTTTGGACATTTCCTTTGAATGAAATCATACAAAATGTGGTCTTTTCTGTCTGGCTCTTTCACTTAGTTTAATATTTTCAAAGTTCATCCATACCATAGTAAGTATAAGTACTTCATTCATTCTTATGCATAAATAACACTTTATGGTATGGATAACACTACATTTTATCTATGCATTCACCTGTTTCAGGATGTTCACGTTTTCACTTTTTTGGATATTGTGAATAATGCTGCAATGAACATTTGTGTACACGTTTGTGTGTGTGTATAGGTATATGTCCTACTAGAATGGTTGGCTTAAATCCAAAATACTGACAACACCAAATGTTGGCAAAGATGTAGAGTAACAGGTCTTCTCATTCATTGCTAGCAGAAATGCAAATTGGTATAGCCTTTTTGGAAAACAGATTATCAGTTTTTTACAAACCTAAATATGTTCTTATCATATGAACTAGAAATTGCAGTCAAGTATTTACTCAACTGATTCGAAAATACGCTCACCCAAAAAATGGCATGTAAATATTTATAGCTGATTAATTTCTAATCACCAAAAATCTGAAGCAACCAAGATGTCTTTTAACAGGTCAATGGACAACTATGGCAGTCCTATAATGGGACAGTTTTCAGTGATATAAAAGTGAGCTTTCAATTGTGAAAAGACATTAAGGAACATTAAATGCATATTTCAAAATGAAAGAAAGCAGTCTAAAAGCTTACATACTGTGTGAATCCACTTATACTCTAGGAAAGAAAAACTACAGAAATAGTAAAAGTATCAATGGTTGCTAAGGTTTGGAGGAAGGAGGGAAGGTTGAATTGGAGAAATAAAAATACACATTTAGGATGGTACAATTCTGTGTGACACTGTTAGTATAATGGTCAAAATAAGAATCAACCCTGTGTCAAAACCATACAACATAACAGGCACAAATAATGAACTTCAATGTACACAAATTTAAGAAAATAATTTCTGATGTATTTGGAAAGTGGAAAACATTCAGACTGTGAACCTAATCAACATGTGTATGGAACAAGCCTATTGGAAGGATGAGGGGAATATTGGTAATCTAAATAACTTGGAAATGAGTGGATTCTAAAGGCAAAAAGAACTGCACATAAGCACTCAGAATATATAAGGACTCTAGTTCATGAAGTTGTCTCCAATGGGGGTGTAGGTGAACAATTTCAATACTGTTGTAGTATGTGATTAACTGCTCAGTTGTGTCCGACTCTTTGCAACCCTTTGGACTGTAGCCTGCCAGGCTCCTCTGTCCATGGGATTTTTCAGGCAAGAACACTGGAGAGGGTTGCCATTTCCTTCTCCAGGGGATCTCCCTGACCCAGGGATCAAGCCTACATCTTCTGTGTTTCCTGCATTGCAGGGGAATTCTTTACCTGCTGATCCATCAGCAAAGCCCAACCAGAATTTAAAAGTCCACTGTTTGGTAGATTGTGAGAGCAGGATTTCTCACTGGTGAAGTAGGACATTACAGATAAGCAAAGAGGGGAGGCTTGAATGAGCCATGGGATGCTCAATAAGAATTACAGATCTCAGGGTAAACTCATGATTAGTTTAACACAGATATAGATAGTTACATATATGGATATTTGTATATGTGTATATGTAAACAAGCTAGTATACAAACATATATATTTCTTTGCTCTGTTAGCTGCAAGAGTCTAAAATCAACAATTCCCCAGTACAAAGATCATACCTAGTACCCAGCTCTTGGTTTTTATTACTATTCTAACAATGAAAGGAATCAGGGTACCTAGGAGAAGTGAATGATTCTACTATTGAAACAGGAAATATATAAGCTGAGCTGGAGCAGCTCCTGATGCCATAAAATAAGAAAGTGATAAAAAGAGATGTGGGTTATATCCATGTGGATTGTATGGGTTATAATCTAAAATATAAGATGACTATCCATGAACACATATAAATAAATAATTTGATAAATTAATAAAAAGAGGAGAAATGACAAATCTCTTGTGCAGAATCCCAAGTAGTTTATGTAGATATTCACCACTTTTATTCATTATAATCATAATCCATAAGTCTATGGGCACATGGACTTAGAATGTTCACAACAATAAAAATAAAATAAGACATGATAAATTAGATTTCATCAACATTTTAAAATGTCTGACCATCAGAAATCTTGTTAAGAAAATAAATAGGTCATTTGGGGAAGAAATTATATACCAAAGAACTATATCAAATATGTGTGCCATCATTCAGTCATATCCGATTATTTGTGACCCCATGAACTGTACCCCACCAGGCTCCTCTGTCCATGGAATTTCCCAGGCAAGGATACTGGAGTGGGTTGCCATTTCCTCCTCTAGGGGATCTTCCCAACCCAGGAATCAAACCTGTGTCTCTTGTGTCTCCTGTGTTGGCAGGCAGATTATTTACCACTAGCACCACATATCAAATACATATGTATTTAAAATATCTAGCACTTAATAATAAACAAATAACTGAAAATGAGTAAAAAAAATTAGACCGCACTTCATAAAAGAATATGTATGAATAACCAACAAACATATAGGCACTTAACCTAATTATTCATTAAGTAAACTAAAGCTAAAACCGCAAGATACCATTGCACAATAACCAAAATGGCTAAAATTTAAAACTGACAATACCAAATGTCGACAATGTTTTAGAGTTCTGGAACTCTCACACATTGTTGGTAGGAATATATGATGATACAACCACATTAGGGAAATCTAGCAGTTTCTCATAAAACTGACATTACTTCTTCCTAAACTACTGCAATTTTACTCCTAGATATTTACTCAAGAAAAATGAAAACTTATTTTTCACAGAAAGTTTTGTACAAGCATGCTTTTAGCAGCTCTAGTCAAAATAGCCCCAAACTGAAAACAACCAGTGCCCATAGTCATCCAGTGCAATGGCACTCAGGAACTGATAGACAAATCAAACATAAATAAGTCTCCAAACCACACTGAACGAAATAAATAGCACATAAAAGAGCACATGCCATTTGTCTCTGTATGAAATTCTGACAAGGCATAACCAATTTATGATGGATAAGTCAGAAGAGTAATTTTCTCTGGGATAAATTGAGGATTGACTGGGAAAGAGAGGGAGGATATCTGTCATTATTATAATATTCTACATGTTGATGGGAATAGGATTACCTGTATTTATTTGTCAAAACTTAGCAAATTTCCCTTAATATTTCTGAATTTTGTATATAGATTTTATATAATTCTAGACAGATACTGAACTCTAGCTAATGACAGGACTACTAAAATATTTAGGGGAAAGTGTACCCACTCCAGTTTTCTAGCCTAGAGAATCCCATGGACAAGAGGGATCTTATCTGCATCAATAAAATAAGAGAAATGAGATAGATGAGTGATGGGTAAAGAGATGAACATGTGATTAAGCAAGTATAATAAAATATTAATAATTATATCTGAAAGTGAAAGTCATTCAGTCGTGTCCAACTCTTTGTGACCACATGGAATTCTCCAGGCCAGAATACTGGAGTGGGTAATCTTTCCCTTCTCCAGGGGATCTTCCCAACCCAGGGATGGAACCCAGGTCTCCCACATTGCAGGCAAGTTCTTTACCAGTTGAGCCACAAGGCAAACCCAAGAATATTGGTGTGGATAGCCTCTCCTGTCTCCAGGGCATCTTTCTGACCCAGGAATTGAACCGGGGTCTCCTGCATTGCATGCGGATTCTTTACCAACTGAGCTATCAGGGAAGCCTTAAGTTATGAATAAATGTTCACTCTAAGAAGTCTTTCAATTAATGTTTGGATTGTTTCACAAAGTACTGGAAAAAGTTGCTCCTGAAAACTAGCCACAATACATTTTCAATTAAGAATACATTCTCTGTTTTCAGAATGTATAATCATTTGAAGAAATTGTGCAGCAAGAAAATGAAAAAGAATTTGCTGTGATTTGTCTTCTGACAGAGACTCCAGGTTACCACTGCATGATGCCCCTCAACTGGTTTAACATGGTTTTTGAAATACACTAATACTCATGGAAAACTGTATGGAATGTTTTTAAAAATGATTTTTCAAGATTTTAGTCCCTGCTCATGTTCATATTTCTTGACTCTATGCACATCTTCCCCTCAAAGGAAAATCTATAAGCATTATTGGCAAACCTGCCAATAACTGAAATATATGAGTACCTTATTCAGACATATCAGTTCAATCTTGACTTAGAAGTAAGATCTTTGGCTGGTATTTTTAACTTTTCATAATACTATCATTTTGTTCTTAGTCCTTCATAGTGAATGAACTTATAACTATTATAGATAGTAAGAATGGAATTCCCTTTATGCATTTCCTGAATAGAATATTAAGTCATTCCAATAGGTCTTTTCTCAGATAATCGTACAAGGAAATCTCATTTTACTCAGAAAGGCACTCATCTGTATCTCCAAAGTACACAGGACTCTTTAATGTGAATTGATCTGTATGTGAAAAACCCAACACATTTTGGATACAGCCGAAATCCAATAGATGGCAGTTCACTGACTTTTAAATTCTTAGTTGATTGCTTTGTAAGCTGCTAGTCTATTGCCAATTAAAAACTCTCATAAAATGTAGAATCTCTTTAGAGTCATATTACATTGGCAAAATACTGTGAGGCCTTGGATGAGAAATAGCTGTAAATTTACTGGATCCATGAGGATGCTGTGGCTTTGTGGGATTAAAGGACTTGTTTGAAGTTACATAAGCAAGTTTGTGGTGAATTCAAGTGTAGAATCATCAAGATCCAATGGTCCTTGTTTGAATTCTAAATCCACCTCACAACTGGACATTTCTTGAAAGATTGATGCTGTGTTTAATTCACATTAATAATCCATTGATGGAAAAGAGGTACAGGGTGAGTCTGGAAATGGGCAGGGGTTAAGCCATGAAGGACCATCTAGTCACTAGTAAGGATTAGCAATCTTATTTAAGTGCAAAGCATAATGCAATGGAATTTAGCTTTACATTTTAAAATAATTTTTGGAGTTAAAAAAAATAAAAAAAACACAACAGCCTCTTTCTCCATAGCTGTTCCACTGCCCCGAGATACTGATTCAGTTTTTCTGGGCATGGATCTGGGAACTGGCAAGTAGAAAAGATTTCCCAAATGATTCCAATATGTAGTCAAGATTGAGAACATATAGCATAGTAGATCCCAGAATCATGGACTTTGGAATCAAGAGAGATGGGATATGCCCTGTGCCCTGCCCGGGCTTCCCAGGTGGCTCAGTGGGTAAAGAATCCACTTCCAAAGAAGGAGACGCAGGAGACACATGTTTGATCCTTGGTTTGGGAAGATCCCCTGGAGGAGGGCATGTGACCCACTCCAGTATTCTTGTCTGGAGAATCCCATGGACAAAGGAGCCTGGCGGGCTGCAGTCCATGGGATTACAAAGAGTCAGACACGACTGAGGCTACTGAGCATGCAGGCTCCTCACTCCTAAACTTAGTGAACTCATTATTATAATTATTTAATCCTTTTAATCCTTTGTTGACTCTTATTTAAAATGGGTGATGATAGTTTTACCCACTTCATAGGATTAGTTTAGGATTACATGTAAATCAGTGCATTTCTAATCTATTACTTTAGTTTTGTAAATTCAGTGTGAATGCTTTTGAATGCAATCTTTGATTCTTCAATTATGGAACTCCATTTTACTTTATTGTTACTGTGATATTTTATCTTGACATTATTCATGAATTTCATAGTTGGTAATCGTGTCATTCATTCAAAGACTTTCATGATGACAAGAATACAGGCTAGTCTCACCAAATTTGAAAGTTAATGCTGGTGAATTAAATTGTATTTCTCTGAATCAGGTCACCATAGAATTATTTTTTATAGCACAATTGTAAGGACTGCTGTGTAGAAAGAAATTTGTCTTTACATCAGTTAGCTATAGCTGCAAAATAAGACACTTCAAAATTTAGTGGCTTAAAACAACAATGCTCTATTTAGCTCTAAGTTCTGTCAGTTGATTTAGGCTGGTCTCAGACAGGCAATTCTCCTGGCTTTAGGTGATCCTCACTGCAATTCCTGGTGTGTTGATAGTCAGCTACCAGGTCTTCTATGGGCTGGTAGTCTGGAACGGGGTCTGCTGGGATTACTCAGCTTCAGGTGGTCTGTAATCTTCTGGCATGTTAGTCTGGGATTATTTAAATGGCAGTACTGGGGTCCCAAGAGAACTGATGGGCTTCCCAGGTGGCTCAGTGGAAAAAAATAAAAAAAAATCCACCTGCTACAACAGGAGACGCAGGTTCCACCCCTGGGTCAGGAAGATCCCGTGGAAAAGAAAATGGCAACCCACTGCAGTGTGCTTGCCTGGGAAATCCCATGGACAGAAGAGCCTGGCAGATGACAGTCCACGGGGTCACAAAAGAGTCGGATATAACCTAGCAACTAAACAACAGCAAGAAAACTGGCCAATGTACACAAAGCCCCTTGATGCCAAGGCTTAGAATTGGTACACTATCTCTTCTGAAGCTTTCTGTTTGTCAGACTAAGTCACAAGATCAGCCCATATGTAAGGAATAGAAAAATAGTTCTCATCCCTTAATAGGAAGAGGTGCAAGGGATGTAGACCCAGGAAAGTGTAAAGTGTCAGGGGGCATTTCTTGCAATCTATCTCTTTGAAGTTTCTTCAGAAATAAAAACTCTAGTCATTTGTTGAGAACTACAGAGAAACAGATATCTGATAATCTTTAGGAAAAACCTTATCATAGTTGAAATAATGAGCTCCCTGTTTCTGCTAAGGACTGATTCCATTTCGCACACATATATGTGGAAATGACTGACACATTATTTAGAAGATCTGATAAGGAGCTATTGACTTTGTCTTTGAATTAGAAAGTTTCATTCTTTGGGATATCTGAATCTGGAATTTGAAAGGTGAATAAAAATATATTACATGTGGGTCAAGGGATCAAGGGTTTGAATATGAGAGGTAAATCTTAGAAAGTTTTATGTAAAATACAGAAAAATAACATGATACACACATTAAAAAAAAGTAACACTGAAAGATGCTCAGCCTAATAGCAATAAAGAATATAAAACATGCAGGGGAATGCAATTTTAATATTAATGAAATGGCTATGCACACTTCTAGATTGGAAAAAGTAATTGAGAATCTGTCATTATTAAGTGTTAGTTAATAAGAATGTGGGGCTTCCCAGGTGTTGCTAGTAGTAAAGAATCCACCTGTCAATGTAGAAGACTCAAGAGACAAGGGTTCGATCCCTAGGTCAAGAAGATTCCCTGGTGAAGGGAATGGCTACCCACTCTAGTATTCTTGTCTGGAAAATTCCATGGACAGCAGAGCCTGGCAGGTTACAGTCCATGGGGTTGCAGAGTCAGACAGGACTGAGTAACTAACACTTTCACTTTCAAGGTATATATACACCCTGAAACTCCCAACCTGTCTCTTAGTTTGGAAGAAAACTATCTGGTGGCTTTACTGACTTAAACAGCTGCCTTCCTTCTGAAACGGGCCAGGCCTTCTTCCCAGATCCTTGCCCATGATCTGTGTATTCAGGCCCCTCAGACTTTGTTTATTTGCTCTCTTTGGAGCTCCCAGCAAATCTTATGGTAGTAGCCACGTGGTTCATGAAACTGATCATTTACCAGCTCTCCTGGGCAGTTCCTTCATGACCCCCTTATCATCAAATAAACTTTTAATTTTACCATAAAAGGCTGAATAATTCCATCTTCAATTTCCAGAAAATATACAAATTTGATTCAAGAAATATTTCTCTGTAGATATGTTTCTTGCATTTCACATATTTTTATTCTCTCTTCTCTTTGACACATTCATTTTCAATATTTTTCCTTTTTCAAAAGGCAGATTGTGTGTATGTGTGTCTGTTCCACTAAACTATAGGAATTATAATTTCATGATGGTAGATATAATACCTTCTATTCATGAGTGGTAATAAGCAAACAAAATTAAATTTGAAAAGAGATAGGTAAAATATAGATTCACTAAAGGTGAACTCTTATGCATATACATTCATCTTTAATAGTGCCCTGCACAAAATAGGTGCACTAAAATTGTTGTTATTTTAAGATAAGACTCTTTTTAGAATAATTTCTTTGAATATAGAGCTTCCTCAAGTAATCTGATTCCCTAATCATCACTATAGCTACATCCCTTTAGCTGCTAACATCTTAATTGTTAGTTGCCCACGGTTAAAATTAGAGTTATAGTATCGAACCAGGAACTTTTCCAGCAAAGCTCCAGGCAGAATAAAGCATATTAGCAATATACAACCTTTTTTTTCTCCCCTGTAATGGCTACCTCTGGAAAGGCCTTCCTGATGAAAACATGGAACTAATCAAGTTCTTTTGAAGCTGCTGGCCTCAACTGAAATGCAGGGCGGGGGTGAGGGTGGAGGGGGGTGGAGATTTAAGAGAAGAATCTCAGAAAACATCTACAAGAGAGATAATTTGTAGAAAGAATGTCAAAATAAAAGTTAAGGAAGAAAGAGAAAATGATGGTAGTTGAAATAAAAACAAATAAATACTCTGGACAATAAACACTTATTTGGTACTTAAACTGACAAAAATCTTAGTGCACAAATGCAAAGAACACTGAGAATTTTTTTCTTTTTAAATTAATTTTTATTGGAGTATAGTTGCTTTACAATGTTGTGTTAGTTTCTACTGTGTAGTAAAATGAATCAGTCATACATATGTGTGTATGTGCACGTGTGCTTGTGTTTGTGTTAGTCGCTTAGTTGTGTCCAACTCTGGGACCCCATGGACTGTAGCCCACCAGGCTCCTCTCTCCATGGAATTCTCCAATCAAGAACACTGGAGAGGGTTGCCATTCCCTTCTCCAGGGGATCTTACCCCTCCCTTTTGAACTTTCTTCCCATGCAGGTACCCACAGAGCTTTCAGTAGAATTCCCTGTGCCACGCAGTGTGTTCTAATTAATTATCTATTTTATACATAGAAGATGTGGTAACATATATACAATGCAATATTCCTGGGAACTTTGAGCTAGCCTGTCAGGAACTGTCCCTATGGCCAGGACACAGTTCCAAACGTTTTCTCACCCTTGTACCTAACTTCAGCCCCATTTGGTAAATTAGGCAAGTTGTCAGAAGGAAGAGATGAAGTTTCAGAAAGGAAAAGGATGAATAATTGCTTCCATTAATTCAATTAATATTTATTGAGTCTCTTTTCTGTGCCACAGACTTTGCCAGGCAATTGGGATAGATCACTGAACCAAACAGACCAAAATCCATGGCCTTTGGGAACATTTTGCGGTGGGAAAACACACACAGTAGCACACGTTGCACACCATTTTTAACATTCTGTGTAGCTAAACGAGCCCATAGTGAGTAAAGAAGACAAACATTGCCGTACTGTTGTTTATACAGTATGACAAGTTCATCTTATTTTTTTAATATTTATTTAGCTGAGTCAGATCTTAGTTGCAGCACACAGGCTTAGCATGTGGGATCTTAGTTCCTTGACCAGGAATCAAGCCTGCATCCCCTGCATTGGAAAATAGATTCTTAACCACTGGACCACCAGGGAAGTCCTGACAAGATCATCTTATTGCTATCTAAATATTTTTATTGCATTAAGGGTTGTTCTATGCCAGAAACTGGCAGGGGCACCTTTTGTCCAGGTGGCCTCTGGCTCCTCTCAGCATCCGTTGTCCCTAGAGCAGTTAGAAAGCTTAGAAATAAAGAGAGATACAACAAGAAATAAGAGGAGGAAGGGGATGAAGGAGAAGAAAGGGAAGGAGAGGGAGGGGGAGAAGGAAGGAAATGATGGAAGGAGGTAGAAAGAGAGGAGGGGATGGAAGAAGAGATGCTGGAGAAAGAAAGGGAAATTAACACAAATCTTATTACATAATTCCCCTGCTTAAAAGCTTAGGAATACTTCACTTCACTCTTAGAAGAAATGCATACTCCCTGTCTTGATTTTTACAACCCTTGATAATCTGGTTCCTGGTACCCTCATCTTTCAAACTGCTTCACCTTCATCCTTCTCTAAGGTTTATTGGTGTAACTCAGGATCAAATGCCACCTTCTTGACCACTTAAAACAAGTCACTCTTTATCATGCCACCCAATTTTCATTCTCTGTGGAGCACTTCTCAATATTTGTCATATTTCTTACTTACAATTTTATTGGTCTACTTCATTGCAAATCTTCTACCAGACTCTAAGCTCCATGAAAACATAAATGCTGCTCACTTACCAAAAGATAGGTGGGCATCATTCTTCCCTTGCAGATTCCAGTAGAATAGGAGATGTACACCTAAAGGAGATCACTGATAGGAGAAAATACCATTTGAGAGGGGCAAATAGAGTGCTCTGGGGCATATGAAATGACTGAAAAACAATCTACACCAGAACTTTCAGAAAAGACTTCCTGAAATAAGTAATGTTATGATAATATTTAAAAGGGTAGTAGAATTTGAATGTAGGGGGTTAGATGGGACAAATTGTGTTCTGGGTGAGAGACCAGGGGAAAAATTCCAGGGCTTGGCAAAGCCCAGAAGAAGCTTCATCTGGAGGAGAACAAGCTCCCAGGAAGTCATTGTGAGTGGCACAGGTTGGGCAAAATCCCCTTGACTGTGCTGAGAATGTCCCTCACAAGCATGAAACACATTCTCTTACACAGACGTGGAAGCAAATGGTATGGTCCCGGCTCCTGTTAGAAGTTTCTCTAGAAGAAGAGTGAGTTTCTCATGATCCAGAAAACAAAATATGCTGCTGAGGCATCTAGATAGTTCCATCCCATAAGTGAGGGGGCTATTTACTGCCCCCTGATTACACTGACAATGTAGGATGGGAGGGGCATACTAATGAAAATACAAATACACGTTGTCAGTGGAAGGGAAGTAGGGAACCCAAGAGTTTGAGGTACTAAGTGGAAAATCTATGTTTTTATTATTTTAAGAAATAACTGTAAGCACCTACTACATACCAGGAGGGAATCTATAGCAACTGACAAAGTAGATAAAGTTTTTGCCAGTAATGCTTACATTTTAGAGTATGGAAAAAGGAAATAAACATACAAACAAATAAATACATGGTATGTCCTGCAGCGATAAGAGACTTCCCAAGTAGTGCTAGTGGTAAAGAATCTGCCTGCCAATGCATGAGACATAAGAGTTGTGGGTTTGATCCCTGGATCAGGAAGATCCTTTGGAGAAGGAAATGGCAACCCACCCCAGTATTCTTGCCTGGGAAATCGCATTGACTGAGAAGCCTGGCGGGTTACACTCAGCAATGCAAGAGACTTGGGTTTGATTCATGGGTTGGGAAGATTCCCTGGAGGAAGGAATGGCTCTTCATTCCCTTGCCTGGAAAATTCCATGGACAGGGGAGCCTGGTGGGCTACAGTCCATGGGGCCGCAAAGAGTTGGACATGACTGACATATAATATTAGTAGATGTTTCAGGTTGAGGTGAGGAAAAGTGTTTACTCTTTTACAATATTTCTTTGGTTCTACTTTATACTCTTGAACCAGATGGACTTTTGTTCTAAATCATAGCCTTCCTTCTGTTCATTATGTCTTAAATTTTGACTCTGAAGGTAGGATTCAGGGGAAACGAGATTTTAACTTGAAACTAGGACACGAGAATTTGGATTACGAACAATCCAATCTCTGCTAAAATGTGATTTTATTAAACTGAAAATCTGTCTGAAAAAATTTTGGAAATTCATCCACAACTCTCAGAATAGAGAATGAACTTTAGAAAAGAATAAATACATTCATCCCTTTGGGAAAAAAAATTACTTCTGTATTCTCAGTCTTGATTTTTCCAAAAATGTACAGAGTTTTTAGGAACAATAGTTTAACAGAGTTGTAAGAATATAAAACTTCCCAATTTTCTCATATTCCTCCTATTTCTACTTAGTTTTAATTTTCAGTTGCTTCCAGTGTTGGTGAATATATACTTTCCAGGATTATTCATGCTGAGAAATATGACAATATGCAAGTTCTCTGCATATGCACATGTTCATTACGAGAGAGTCTGGAAAGAATAGAATATCTTAAGCAAGAAGAAAGCATATTTATCTTTCTCTGAAATCTTCCTTTGACTTTTGTGATCCTTTAAGTGTTTTTTTTTTCTTTTGTTCTTTCCCCTAAAAGGGTTTAAACTGTATTTAAGAATGCTATGAATTCTAAAATTTGACGAAGCTGGTCATAAAATCATTGTACCTCCTAGAAATCTATTGACTGTAGTTCACTAGAGAGAACATGCTCACAGCAGTTCAGTTTTTCCCCTGAATATTAATAGTCTCATGGAAAAGAATTTGCAATAAAAATTGAAATAATTAAGTGGAAACAATGACTGGGGAATTAAGATTTCAGAGAAAAGCATGCCTGTTAAAAGGGCAGTGGAGATGGCAAGCACTTAGTCAATGGACATGACCTAATATCTTTTTCTATCTTTTTAAAGGCCGACTCAAGTCAGTAGCTTCCATATCACTGCAGGGAACTATACTAACTTGGAAATCACAAGCCAGTATTTGGAGGTGACTTTCTAGTTCTAAAGTTGCCAGACCTCATACTTAGCACTCCTACAGAGAAGTGCTAAACAAAGCCACATGTGCTCATTTTTATTCTGCAAGGGATTGTTCTCCAAGGGCAGGCACAGCTGTGGTGGAACAAAGCAGTTATGCAAATTTCAAAGTCTTCAGAAGATTATATATGTAAGGCCAGTGTGCTTCCCTTATGACCATCAGCTCATTCTGCTACATGGGCACAAATGAGTAAAAACAAAAAAGAGAAGGGGGAAGGAGGAGAGAGAAGGAGAAGGAGAGAGACAGAGAGACACATAGGGAGAGGGGAGGAGAAACACATCAAATTCACTGATCCATGTGGGTGACCTTCATGAGTAAGTACATGTTTTACAGGAGGTCGTAGAAGAGTGGACAAAACTTCACAAGGCTCCGAGAAGAGTGCAATTTTAGATTTGCTCCACCTTTGTAGCCATGGCAACAATAAACATATTTTCTCAAGTATGTAATCTTGGAGTTCTGGTAAAGCAGAGAAGACAAGGGTCTTCCCAGGTGGCACCAGCGGTAAAGATCCAATCTGCCAATGCAGGAGATGTAACGGACATGGGTTCAATCCTGGGTGGAGAAGATCTTCTGGGGAAGGATGTGGCAACCCACTCCAGTATTCTTGCCTGGAGAATCCCATGGACAGAGGAGCCTGGCAGACTACTGTCCACAGAGTCACAAAGAGTCAGACATAACTGAAGTGACTTATCACACATGCACAGACAGGACAAGAGACTTGTAGTCAGAAGATCCATTTTAAACTCTACCTTGGCCATTGTTGCTGTTTAGTTGCTAAGTTGTGTCTGACTATTTTGCAACCCCTGGGCTTAGTCTGCCAGGCTCCTCTGTCCATGGAATTTCTCAGGCGAGAATATTGGAGTGGGTTGCCACTTCCTTCTCCGGGGAGCTTCCAACCCAAGGATGGAACCCTCGTCTCCTGCATTGGCAGGCACATTCTCACCACTGAGCCACTAGGAAAGCCTACTTTGGCCATTACATGCCACTTTCTCCCTTGTTTTCTCACCTGTAAAATGAAGATAATAAAAATGCATGGGATTATTGAAATGTATGAAATCTTGTTCACACATTTTTCTCATCTGGTTCAGAAAATAGCCTCCTATCTGGACCCTCTACATCTACTTTTAGAACATTCTCCACTATCTGTCTAATGCAGAAATATGAGTATAACACATCTCCTATTCTTCACTCACTTCCAAAGTTAGAATACTATGAATTTTCATATAAATTTTAGTTATGTCGTGATAGGGAGAAAACTTTTTAAAAGTTGGCACTGTATGAATATATGCAAATATGAGTTGGCACTATATATTAGTACATGAATAAAACTCAGAATGCACAGAATTTTCTTGCTTTGGAAAACATCTTCATTGCATTAAGATAGTGGCCCTCATACTTTCTCATCTCTTAACCCTTCATACACTTAATAAATAGTGGGATCCCCAAGGGCAATTGTTTCTGTGTGTTGTATCTACTCATCTTTGCCACATTCAAAATTAAACCAGAAAAAAAGTTAAATCAAGACCATATAAGCAAACATTCTAATAGCCATCAGAAGATGCTGCCATCCCATGTCAGATAGACTGTATCCTCATGGGACAGTGAGAAGTAAAAGGTAAAAATAATTTCTTAGTAATTGCCTTGAAAATAGTTTTGACCTCACAGAAACCTGAATGACCACACTTGCAGAATCACTGCTCTCAGAGCAAAAGAATCCCAGGAATTTGCAGGAATCCTGGAGGGTTTAAATCTTCCACAGGCCATGGATTAACAGTCTTCTAAGTACGTATACCAAGATCTTAATAGGCAGGGAAGCCCTGACAAGATGTATGAGTCATATTTATGTGTAATGATACCACAGTGGTAGCAACACAAGTCCCAATAATTGGATAATGAAATCATTTTATAGTGAAGTCAAACCAAAATGCTGAAAGCTGAGGTTTCAACAAATACTTAAGGGACTGTAAAATAGCTGACTCAGAAAAGACTCTGATAATGGCAAAGACTGAAGGCAAAAAGAGAAGGGGGCGGCAGAGGATGAAATAGTTAGATAGCATCGCTGACTCAGTGGACATGAATCTGAGCAGACTCTGGGAGGTAGTGGAGGACAGAGGAACCTAGCGTGCTGCGGTCCATGGGGTTGCAAAGAGTTTGACGTGACTTAGCACTGAACAACAACAACAAAAATATATACTAACACATAAGAGAATAGAACAAATCTTAAAACAATTTAAATCATATGATAAATGTAATATATACCACACACAGTACAATAAAAAAGTACATTAGAAGGAAATATATTTAAAAATCAATTTTCTCTGAATGCAGAATAATGAGCAATTTTTCTCTCTTTACAGTTTTCTATGTGTTTTCAACATTTCTATAATAAATAGTTCATAAATTTGAAAATTTATAAAATCAGAAAATTTAAAAATCTTTGTTAATTTTCTTTTGTTTTCAGAATGTAATCCAAACAGCTTAACACTGCTAACCAGGCTGGTGTGGTTGCCCACCTCTGCTGCATAAACTTATCCTACTAATTCAAGATGCACTCATCTTTAGAAATACCCACCTGCTCAAAATTCACACCACAATTCAAGCTTCTATGTCTTTGCACACCTTTACATGGAATATCCTTCACTCTTCTCCTATGTGGTTAAATCCTACTGCTCATCTCTTGGCTTATGGTTTCTTTTCTCTTAGAATTTCCTCTTCCACATTCCTGCAGCAACCTTGCATTCGTGTGTGCATTTGTAGTGTAATTGTGCATCCAGCTTTCTCTCTCTCCTTCTTCATGGGGAAAGAATTCTTTGTTGTCAGGGACTTTAAATTGTTTTGGTTTGGTTTTGGTTTCATTTAGTTTTGTTTGGTTTGGTTCTTTGGCTGTTGGATTTCTCTACCCAGACACTGAGAAGCAGATTCTCAGAGAGAGCTAGCATGGGAGAAGATAGGGGAACATATTTTTCTGGAATACATTCTTCCAAGTGCCACCTTTCCAATGACATTGGAGTAAAATGTTGTTATGACTGTTGTTCAAACTGATTGAAAGAAAAAATAGATGAAGCAATATGAAATCCAGAAGTTGAGATATGTAAAGGAGTTCGATGTTGAGACTTGATTTCTATGTGTTTCCTATAAGACAATCTAATGGTCTTCTCCCCTACCCCCAACCAAGGCTCAGTTTCTCTGATATTTAAACCTGGTTATGCTTTGATCAAGAATATACAGGTCCTCATTAAGGTCTCTTTTTTTTTAATGGCTGGCTGATGAATGAATAAGGGAAATTTAAACTGGGATACATTATGCCTTGTTGAAGCAAACCCACTGCAATTATATTCTGTTGACATAGCCATTTATGAATAATGGATGCCAGGAGGCATTCAGGAGGCTGCTGTGTTGGGAAAATACAGTGGGTCATCAAACAGAAGGAAAATGGGAAGTCAGAGAGAAGAAACAGAATTTAAAGAAACACAGTTGACATCTGCCAGAAAACTGCAGCTGCAGACCAGTGATCCCACACAGACAGGGCAGGTTTGGATAGTCCAGGAGATAACATGTGAGACCAGGAAATAATCCCAGATTATTCAAATCAATAACTACTGCCAGAAACCAGAGGCCTTTCTTCACCATCTTACCATAGTGAAGAACACAACTCTGAACAGCAGAGGGATCATGATCAGACCCAGTGTGTCAATCTCAGAATCAAAGAGCAATGTAACACAAAGACGTATATTTGTCTATTGGCAGTTCAAACTTTTAGCACCATGCCTAATTTTTGCAATGATAATAACTTACTTCTTCAGTAAAATTTTAGATAACACAAGGTTAAAATATTAACCATAGCTTACATTCCTTACTGGAAAGAAATTTCCAAACTATTGATTTCAAAGTCCATTATGAAAATTTTTAATATGTATGTAAATCATTTATTGTACATAATAATACAACTGTGGTTCTTTATTTAAACTTGTATCTGGGCCACTTAGCCACTTTGGATCTCAGTTTTCTCATCTGTGAGTTGAGGGGCTTGAGATGAACTCTAAGGTAACACCCAAATCTAAATTTTCTCTATTATTCACCAGTGGGTTTAATCCTTCTTAATTCCATTTTGCTCTGACATTTTAAAAACTTAACACCTCAGGAAGAAAAAAAAAGATAATTTTCAAGCAACATTGAGTCTGACCTGAAGTCAGACTGACCTGAAGTCACTGACTCCAGAGGATTTATATAAGTATACACACACACACACACACACATATATATATACACACACACATATATATATAAAATCACTACATCACTATCTTTATTAAATTGTTCTTTTATATTTATTGATGGTTGTTTCAGTCTGTAATCCTGATGGGGTTAATTAAGGACCTCAAATATAATTTGAAAATGTTTACACACAGCACATTTTAGGCTGCCAATCCCATCCGTGGACACTGCTATATTAATGACACAATATTTGTTTTAGAGGTCATAGTGCTATCTGCCAGGTTAAACATTTGTAATCTGGACCCAACTTTAATATGTCCTTTCAAAGAAAGCCACAGCCTGCTATACACTCCATCAACAGCACTCTTCAATCCAATGGTTTGTCAGGATTACAGAGGCAGCTAAACCAACAATAACAAGCGCCTTCCATGTGGATGTTAATTAGAATGTTGACATAGTAAAACTCCTTACTAGGGACAAGTTGGCAGTTCAGTGCTTGCAACCCAACATCATGTGAAGGTAAAGCTGTTAATAGAATTTGTCCCCAGAGTGACCAAAGGCAGAGCACAAAGAGCTTCAGCCTCGCTTGTACCCTGTGGCAAGCATGTGGGTGTCAGCTCCTGGCTGCACAGTGTCTTCTTATGACCACACACTGGTTAATTTGTACTTCTTCTGTCAAATATCACTTTTAAAGGTCACTCTTCTGTTTATTAAACTACGCATAGGTAAGCAACAGCAGAATAGAGTGCTAAGTGTGCCTTTGAGGTTGCTATTATCACAATTTTTCTTTTTTTAATTGAAGTATAATTGATTTACAATATTATATGAGTTTCAGATATACAACATAGTGATCCAGTATTTTTACAGATTATATTCCACTGAAAGTTATCACCAGATAATGACTATAATTCCATGTGCTGTATAATATATCCTTCTTATTTATCTATTTTATACCTAGTAGTTTGTATCTCTTAATCCCTCACCCTAACATCACACTTTTAAAATGATTTCAAGTATATATTACTTTTATTGTACTTTTAATGATATTATAGGATATCTTGAACTGTGAAGTTGGAGAATACTCTTGAGAGTCCTTTGGACTGCAAGGAAATCAAACCAGTCAATCCTAAAGGAAATCAGTCCTGAATATTCATTGGAAGAACTGATGCTGAAGCTGAAACTCCAATACTTTGGCCACTTGATGTGAAGAGCTGACTCATTGGAAAAGACCCTGATACTGGGAAAGATTGAAGGCAGGAGGAGAAGGGGATGACAGAGGATGAGATGGTTGGATGGCATCACTGACGTGATGGACATGAGTTTGAGCAAGCTCTGGGAATTGGTGATGGACAGGGAAGCTTGGCATGCTGCAGTCCATGAGGTTGCAAAGAGTTGGACATGACTGAGTGACTGAACTGAACTGAGGACATCCTTGAGTTTATGTATTGTCTCACGATTTTTTCAGTTTAATGTAGTTTCACATGTATTATCTCATACTCTTTTTTAACATTTTTGTGGGATATGAAAGGAATGAAAAAAAATAAGTTAACAGTGTTGTAGACTAAGAACATAAGACATTAAAGGATAACTTGTCAAAGTTGTAGGGTGAGTTTTAACAGAATACAATAGCAATAGCAAAAACAAAAAGACATTGAAACAGAATATAAAAGGAGGTAAATGGCTTTTATCAGGCCCACCCTGACAACCTCTAAAATCTCAGAATTACAACAAATAAAAGTAACCAAACAAAGAATCAACAATTATTGGGTACCTATGATGTGTCTAATTGTATTTTCTAACTGTACAGTACATTATTATTTTCCTTATATTGAGAAATTAACCTTAATTGGGTAATGCCAGAAGTAGTTAAAGGATAAAATGTCTTTCCTCTTACATAATTGTCTGGAAGTGAATTCTATCTTTCATTATACCTATATGGTAACCAGATGCCAAGATGGTCCCAAATGATCACAGTATCTAATCCCTTCCCTGGCAAATACACTATAACAAAAGTGGCAGGAAGTCACTTCTGTGATTAGATGTCAATAAGATATGTCACTTATGTCAATAAGATAGTAACTTTCATCTTGCTAGAAGACCCTCTCTTGCTGGCTTTGATGAAGGAAGCTGCCATTCTGAGAAGCCATATGAAAGTCAGGATGGCCTCCAGCCAACATTCAGCAAGGAATTGAAGTCAACAGGTCAACTCTCAAGGGACTGAAACCTGCCAATAACCACATAGGCCTGTAAACACATCTTTCCCTAATAGAGCTTTCATATGACACCATAGCCTAAGTGATAACTTGCATGCAGCCTGTGAGAAACCCTGAAGCAGAGGACACACAGAAATTAAGATAACAGCCATGTGTTACTTTAAGTTACTAAGTTTGCAGGGATTTGTCGTCTATCAGTAGATCTAATTATGTCTCTGACTTAAAGAAAATGTATTTCAGATTTGAAATTTATCATTTACATCAAAGGATGCTTTAGCTTCATTGTTGACATAGAATAACCCACAACAGTTTGATACCTTAAAGATACTCTAGTAAATAACAAAGTACTGGAAATCACTTCTGATTTTCATGTCTGAGTTACATTCAGAATAATTACCTCTGTCACCACTACCAGGTGTTATATAAAGTCCATTAAAAATGTCTTTGTTTGTTATCTACTCATAGAAGTTTTTTTCTATATTGAAATATCTATTAAAGTAAAATATTTAACTAGCAAAATGATATTTCCCATTTATTTATAACATAAAAGGGTATGAAATTGAAGATCAAATCATAAATTCATTCTGGGTATATATTTTAGAAGAATCAAATTGCATGCCATGATGTTAAATCTTAATCAAAACTGCTTCAAAGGCTTATAAACTTCAGTGACATTCCGTAGCATTGTCTGAAATAATGAGGCTAGCAATGTCATTCACTCCTGTATAATGTAGTAATCCTTAAACTTGGATGTAAATAGATCTTCTCAAGCTTCATCTAAGCTCCCGTGTACTATTTTAGTAACTAGTGGTCAAATTTAGAAAAGTGGTCAAATTTAATGCTGACACTATTCACAGGATTTCAAAATTTACAGTCTTGGATTATGTTACTTAAGCTCTGTAACTTTCACACTTTAATGGCTCCTGTACATGAGGACCCTTCATCCACTTTATTATATTAACTACACTTCCCTAAAATGAGTCATTCCTTTATTCCAGAAGTATATTCCAAAATATTCCAGATATAATGTATATTTCAGAATAATAAGATAGCATGTTTTCTTCCAGCATCTTAAGAAGGCTGTCTGACCAAGCAAAAGCGTGGTCATGGCCTTGCTATATGGTGCAGCTGAATTCACATATGGCATAAAGAATAAGAACAGATATACTTAGAATGTACTCTGTGGCCTTGAGCAAGGTACTTACCTAAGATTTATATTTCTCCTCTGTAAAGTAAAATAAATTTCCTGTTTTGAAAAGATAAAGTAAGATACAGAGAGAAAAATGATTTATAAAATTCAAAGCTAAAATGGGAGTGTATAATTTTTTTCCAGATAATTTTATCTGTAACTATAAATGCAAGAATATGAGAAACTCAAGAGATAGTTTGCAGAGAGAACAACATACAGAAAGTTTAACTTCTCAGTACAAAGGAAGTAAATGAAAATTATGGAGTGAAAGAGAGCAAGGAAGAAAGGAGCAAGACAAGATGTAGAGCAAGACAAGGAGGACCAAGAACACACATTTAGATGAAGGGGTAGGTGACGGTGGAGACCTGTGGAAAATGCCTGCAAGGAGCAATTTCAGTTGAAGAGTATTTCTAAGAGACTGCAAAGTGATGCAAGGTAATTGTATTGTCCCAAAACATAATAGATTTTATTGCGCATGAAAATTCTTACTGTGAATGCTGTGTGGGAAAATCTCAAACATAAGGAACACTTGGGAACCACATCTAGCCATCAAGGGGAAGATAAAAGGAGAGCTGATGGGATGTAATGAGACACAGTTGATAATAAAACGTGGGGGAGACAGGAAGCTGGAGAAAAAACTTTAAGAAAGATTACAAGCTCCTTAGAGTTGGAGATCAACCACCCAAAGGAATAAGAGGGAGAGAGTTTAAACAAATTGTTTATAAATCTCAAAGAACAGAGTGATCCCACCTGACATTTGTATTACTTAAAGATTTAAATTACCTAGAATAGACCCTTCTTCAGCATTCAAAAAACACAATTTGAGACAGACTCAAAGAGCTTAACAACTTACTTTCCCAGCTTGCTGAAAATAAGTCAGATGAAAGTAAAGAATATGACTTACTAAAGAAATTCACCTGTCTGCTCTTGACTTATTTCTAATCATTAGACGGATGAGTTAATTAACTCTGCGCAGACAATCCTTCCACAATGTATATCACATGATCACATTTACACTTTAATTATTTACAATTTTTTCAATTAAATCTCAATAAAATAATAACAAAATATATAATAATTTAATTATGACAACTTAGGCAATTATATACAGTATTGTAACATTTCTGGGCTTCCTAGACAGCGCAGTGGTAAAGAATCCACCTGCCAATGCAGGAGGTGCAAGAGTTGCAGGTTTGATCCTTGGTAGAAAAGATCTCCTGGAGTAGGAAATGGCAAACTACTCCAGTATTCTTGACTGGAGAGTTCCATGGACAGAGGAGCCTGGAGAGCTAGAGTCCATGGAGTCGAAAGGAGTTGGACGCGACTGAGAGTGTATAATGTGCCACCGAGTATGCACATTATCAGTTCAGTTCAGTCACAGTCATTCAGTCATGTCCGACTCTTTGTGACCCTATGGACTGCAGCACACCAGACCTCCCTGTCCATCACCAACTCCCGGAGTTTACCTAAACTCATGTCCACTGAGTCAGTGATGCCTCCAACCATCTCATCCTCTGTCGTCCCCTTCTCCTCCCACCTTCAATCTTTCCCAGCATCAGGGTCATTTCAAATGAGTCAGTTCTTCCCATCAGGTGGCCAAAGTATTGGAGTTTCACCTTCAGCATCAGTTCTTCCAATGAATATTCAGGACTGATTTCCTTTAGGATGAACTGGTTGGTTCTCCTTGCAGCCCAAGGGACTCTTAAGAGTCTTCTCCAACACCACAGTTCAAAAGCATCAATTCTTCGGCACTCAGCTTTCTTCACAGTCCAACTCTCACATTCATACATGACTACTGGGAAAACCATAGCTTTGATTAGATGGATCTTTGTGGCAAAGTGATGTCTCTGCTTTTTAATATGCTGTCTAGGTTTGTCATAACTTTTCTTCCAAGGAGCAAGCGTCTTTTAATTTCATGGCTGCAGTCACCATCTGCATTGATTTTGGAGCCCCAAAATATAAATGCTGTCACTGTTTCCACTGTTTCCCCATCTATTTGTTATGAAGTGATGGGACCAGATGCACCCTAGGATATTATGATACACCTATATCTACACACTTATATAACTATTAAGCTACCAAGTAAATGCGTTGGAATTCTGTTATTAGTATGTTCTTACCGTGGAATTTATAACAAGAATACTGGAGTGGGTAGCCATTCCCTTCTCCAGGTGATTTTCCTGACCCAGGGATTGAACCCACGTCTGGCGCATTGCAGGCAGATTCTTTACCATCTGAGCCACGAGATAATCCCCAACTAACTATATATCTATACACACATATAACTATTATGCTACTAAGTAAATGCATTGGAATTCTGCTATTAGTTTGTTCTTACCATGAAATCTGTAACACTTTCCAGCACTCAGGCACTGGCTATTCCTTCTCCTGGATTGGCTGTTCTGCTCAAATCTTATCCTATTTGGGAAGCTTTCCCCAACTACATGTTTAAGTGAATAGCAACATTTATTTCTGACAGTTTATTTCTTGAGACCCAGAAGTCCAAGATCAAGGGGCTGGCTAACCCAGTTCCTGGTCGGGGTCCTCTTCCTAGTGATGTCTTTAAAAGATAACGAGAGAGAGAGTGCTCTGTGGGATCTCTTCTGTAAGAGCACTAATCCCATTCATGAGGGCCCCATCCTAGAACCAAATCATCTCCTGAATGAATCGTCTCCCACCTCCTCACACCATCATCTTTGGAGTTAACCTTTTGGGGGCCAGTGGAAATAGACACAAAGTTTTAGACCATAACACCTAATAAGCTAGATCTGTCTTCCTATTGCTTTGTAGACTAAAGAACTTAGCAGGTGCCATCATAGATCTCTATCTGTATGTAGATTGCATTTAATTATAGAATATGACCTTCTTAGGTCAGGTTCATGTCATAGTATCTTTCTATCCTGACCATGTGACACACAGCTGAGTGCACAGTGGCCCCTCAGGTTTCTATGGAAATGATTTTTTGAGGAAGAAATGGCACAGAATTGATTCCATAATTCCAGCTCACTGCTTTCTCATCCTGTAATAGAGGGTGACTCATTTCCTCCCTGCCATTCATTTAGAAGTTTCCTTTGGGTTAGTAGCCAGCGTAGGAAGGAGCAGTTAACATTTTTCATTTCACTTTTTTCAAGCCTGAGTTGAACTGCTTATATACCGAGAGGGAGCCTTGTATCATGAAGAGGGATGCTCTTTTTAGCTTTAGGTCTGGAGCAACCACCTAATATTTACATGACTCTGGAGAGACCATTTTCCATCTGTAAGGTTCAGTTTCCATATTTATAAAAGATAAACAAACAGGCAACCAAGTAAACCAAAGGGAGTGAGAGGCCTGGGGGAGAGCAGTATTTGACCTTATAGGATCACAAGCAATTTCATAATCAGATGAAATTATATGTATAAAAACTTTGACACAGCATAAATGTAAATGCTTAATATTATTTTGAAAAGTTGGGGGATAACTTTATTTATCTAACTTTATATATAAACATGGATTAGTATTACTCTTTAGTTAAGTGCTTATGATCCCCCAAGTTTACCAATTTAAACTCCAGAATCATAAAGTGATTCAAAGATCAAAAGAAAAAATATACAAATGCACTCATAATTAAAATGTCATAATAATAGTTTACTTGCTACTTTTGATTTCTTGGGGTTTAAAAACAAACAACTTGCTCAGCATATTTTGGCAGAGCTTCTTTTTAAAAAACAAGAAGGTTAACTACCAAATTATGAGAACAGCAAATGGAAAAACCACTGTAATGCTGCTAAATAAAGATAGGAACACAAATTCTATATTGGAAATCAAACTAGTATGTTTTAAATTGGCGGTTGGGTGGGTTTTTTTTTTTTTCTTCTTTTCTTATATTGGATGTTTTCCAAGAGTCTTATTATACTTAAAAAGGAGTTCCATTTTTTAATTCTTTCCTCCAAACATATGAGAATTTTTTTAAAGAAACACTGTGACGTCTATTGACAGAGAAATAAATATAAATATGTTCCTCTATTTTAGTCTTATTTAAATACATGTGGTACATAAAGGTGTGATTAGCACTAAAAATACATATTTCGTGTTAAGAAATTGTATCTGAAGGATATAACATGTAGTAATGTAGTAAAAGAAACTTTCAGTCACTCAGTGTATGTGAAATAATATTCTATGTCTATATACTTTAAAAGAAAATTTTATTTATTTGGCTATGCCAGGTCTTAGTTGAGACATGCAGGATCTTAGATGCAGCATGTGGGATCTAGCTCCCCAGCAAGAGAAGATGGAACCCAGGCCTCCTGCATTGGGAGCTCAGGTTCTTAGCCACTGGGCCACCAGGGAAGTCTCTAAATAATTTTAAACTGGGTACATCAGTGTGTACTTTGCCCTTCAGAAAGGGAGCTAACACCTGTACGAGGAAGACTCTTCCTAATAATTCAGATCTAAAAGGTTTACCTCAAGAATATTCCAAGGCTTTATTAGTTTTGAGGGAAACCAAAGAGGTAAGTCCATGGCCAACACCCCTACAACACTTCAGTATTTCTAAGGTCAGTTTATTTTTAAAAAATCCTTTTCATTATCAGGTGGACTGGCAGTTTTCATAGGATTTTACTTGTAAAATCAGGAAGGGCCAAAACATTGAAGTACAGAAAAAAATATTAAAACAACAACAACAAAAAACTACTGGCTTACAGGGCACTTGGCTATGCTAAAATAATTGAAAAGTTGCCTCAGGCTTCCTGAGTGACACCAAACAAGCACTCAAGTTCTGATTCTTTCACTGAATGACTTGACTTGGTTGACACTCAAGGAGAATGAAGTTATAAACTGAATGGCTTCAGGAGCTGGTGTGAATCACAGAACTTCTCAGAAGCTCCTCTGGTTACGTTATGGGTATAAACACAGTGCTTTGACACTCTGATGACAGGGTTAAGTATACTCAGTATATTCTCCATTCAGTATACTCAGAAACCTTGGAGATGAAAGATATTTCCATTTCTGAACCCTACTTTTCTCCTACTTTCCTCCAGTTCACTTCAGTTCAGTCACTCAGTTGTGTCTGACTCTTTGCGACCCCATGGACTGCAGCACGCCAGGCCTCGCTGTCCATTGCCAACTCCCGGAGGTTACTCAAACTCATGTCCATTGAGTCAGTGATGCCATCCAACCAGCTCATCCTCTGTTGTCCCCTTCTCCTCCTGCCTTCAATCTTTCCCAGCATCAGGGTCTTTTCAAATGAGTTAGTTCTTTGCATCAGGTGGCCAAAGTATTGGAGTTTCAGCTTCAGCATCCGTCCTTCCAATGAATATTCAGGACCGATTTCATTTAGGATGGACTGGTTGAATCTCCTTGCAGTCCAAGGGACTCTCAAAACCACACCTCCAACACCATATCTCTATCACCACAGTTCAAAAGCATCAATTCTTCAGCTCTCAGTCTTCTTTATAGTCCAACTCTCACATCCATACATGACTACTGGAAAAACCATAGCTTTGACTAGATGGACCTTTGTCAGCAAAGTAATGTCTCTGCTTTTGAATATACTGTCTAGGTTGGTCATAACTTCTCTTCTAAGGAGCAAGCGTCTTTTAATTTCATGGCTGCAGTCACCATCTGCAGTGACTTTGCAGCCCCCACAAAATAAAGTCTGTCACTGTTTCCAATGTTTCCCCATCTGTATGCCATGAAGTGATGGGACCAGATGCCATGATCTTACTTTTCTGAATGTTGAGCTTTAAGCCAACTTTTTCACTCTCTTCTTTCACTTTCATCAAGAGGTTCTTTAGTTCTTTGCTTTCTGCCATAAGGGTTGTGTCATCTGCACATCTGAGGTTACTCATATTTCTCCCGGCAATCTTGAATCCAGCTTGTGCTTCATCCAGCCCAGCATTTCTCATGATGTACTCTGCATATAAGCTAAATAAGCAGGGTGACAATATACAGCCTTGACATACTCCTTTCCTGATTTGGAACCAGTCTGTTGTTCCATGTCCAGTTCTAACTGTTGCTTCCTGACCTGCATACAGGTTTCTCAAGAGGCAGGTCAGGTGGTCTGGTATGCCCATCTCTTGCAGAATTTTCCAGAGTTTGTTGTGGTCCTCACGGTCAAAGGTTTTGGCATAGTCAATAAAGCAGAAGTAGATGTTTTTCTGGATCTCTCTTGCTTTTTTGATGATCCAGCAGATGTTGGCAATTTGATCTCTGGTTCCTTTGCCTTTTCTAAATCCAGCTTGAACATCTGGAAGTTCATGGTTCACAAACTGTTGAAGCCTGGCTTGGAGAATTTTGAGCATTACTTTACTAGCATGGGAGATGAGTGCAATTGTGCGGTAGTTTGAGCATTCTCTGAGATTGCCTTTCTTTCGGATTAGAATGAAAACTGACCTTTTCCAGTCCTGTGGCCATGGCTGAGTTTTCCAAATTTGCTGGCATATTGAGTGCAGCACTTTCACAACATCATCTTTCAGGATTTGAAATAACTGGAATTCCATCACCTCCACTAGCTTTGTTCGTAGTGATGCTTTCTAAGGCCCACTTGACTTCACATTCCAGGATGTCTGGCTCTAGGTTGGTGATCACACCATCGTGACTGTCTGGGTCATGAGGATCTTTTTTGTTTCTCTCCTCCATCAAGTTTCTAATCACTCTTTGCTGAACTTCAGGCCACTCTGCTTTCACTTAGTCTCTCTTATTCCCTGGGCCTTCACTTCTGCTACATGTTCTGCTGTGATGTTTAGCTTGTTTGAAATATTTTTTAGCCAGTGTTTACAATAACAAGGATGTTGAGAAGAGGAAGGCCTTGTGTACTGTTGGTGGGAATGTAAATTGGTGTAGCCACTATGGAAAACAGGAAGGAGGTCCCTCAAAAAGCTACAAATAGAGCTAGCATATGATTTAGCAATTCCATTCCTAGGTATATATTTGAAAAAACAAAAACATTAATTCTAAAAGATATGTTTTATATAACCACTATGGAAAACAGTAAGGAGGTCCCTCAAAAGCTGAAAATATAGCTTGCATATGATCTAGCAATTCTATTCCTAGGTAAATATTTGAAAAAAACAAAAACACTAATTCTAAAAGATACACGTTACCTCAATAGCAGCTTAGCTATTATTCACAATAGCCAAGATATGTAAACAACTTAATTGTCCATCAATAGATGAATGGATACAGTGGATGTGGTACATATACACAATAGAATATTTCTTTGCCTTAGAAAAGAATGAGATTCTACCAGTTGCACCAATATGGGTAGACCTAGAGAGTATTAAGATTAGTGAAATAAGTCAAATACAAATTCTGCATGTTATTACTTAAATATAAAAATTTAAAACAAATAAATAAAACAAAACAGAAATAGACACACAGATAAAAAGAGCAAAGCAGTGGTCACCAGTAGGGAAAGGGAAGGGAGAAGAGGCAAGATAAGGGTATGGGGTTAAGAGGTACCATCTGCTACAAAAAAAAAATAAGCTACAAGGTTATGTTATATAGCATAAGAAACACAACCAATGTTTTATAATTTTAAATGGAATATAATATATAAAAATATACAGTTACTATGCTATATACTTGGAACTAATATAATATTGTAAATCAACTGCATTTCAGTAAAATATTATAGTATAAAAAAGGTTTACATAAAAAATGGATTTCATGGAGGAATCTATTTGGAGAAACTGAGTTAATCAAAGTTTAACTGCAGAGTTTCTTAGGTTTTACATGTACAATATTTATATCTAAAATAAAGATAAAATGTGGAGTATTTGCCAAAATCATTTAATAGCAGAACACTTTTCTTTTCTTCTCATTGGAGAGTACTTTAAGAAATGATGCTCTGGTTGAATGTTACATGCTATTAACTCTGTGTGCATGCTCAGTCACTCAGTTGTGTCCAACTCTTGTGTGACCCCACAAACTGTAGCCCACCAGGCTCCTTGGTCTCTGGACTTTTCCAGGCAAGAATACTGGAGTGGGTTGTCATTTCCATCTCCAGGGGAACCTTCCTGACCCAGGGACCAAACAGCATCTCTTGCACTACTCATGCAATAAAGCCTTGAAAATCCACGTTCACAGGTAGCATCTTGGCTTCACTTGCCAGTTCTTGCTTTTGGCCATGCCGTTGGAGTGAGAGGATGGGGAGGTGAGTTTTCAGAGTTGGGGATTTGGCACAATTTTTCAAGGGTGCTAAACTGGCTTTATTATCTTTTCATTTTATAGGGCTATTAGAATAATCATTATTTTCCTAAGACCATTTTTCCCTTTTAGAATTTTTGCTAGGTTCCTCAGACCCTCAACTACTTGAAATGGTACACTCTTGTGACTAGAAGGTCTATGAATAGATCTTATCAATAGAGAAGATCTATGGATTTTGATTGCTATTAAATGCTGAAGCTTTTTCTGATTTTACTTCCTACATATTTCATTTGGTCCTGTCTAGAAGAGTGTTGTACAATTTCAGTCTTTGTAGCTGGACAATTAAATAATGTAAATATGCAATAATAATAATAACATAGAGACCTCATGAGTAAAGTTGCTCTCTTTAAAAGATTGTCCTCTAGGATTCTAAAAATTAAATTAAATAGTGTGTATTAATGTGAAATATGATGCTTGCTACATAGCAACTGAATAAATGGTATGAACTTTTTTCTATGACCAAATCCTCATGACCAGCTTATTTTAACCAAAAAAAGCCATGTTCTCTGGCCATGGCTAATAGAACCACTTCACTCAAGCTAAATTAAAGTGGTTCCATTAAAGGAAGTCACTGTTTAGTGGTGGTAAAGAGAAGTAACAACAGAAAAGAAAGTTAATAACAGATCCCTCTGGGGATCAGGATTGTGGAGATGCTCTTTGGATTTTTGTTTAATATGTCTTTTAATAATGGTTGCCCTTTGAATCAAATGCCTATATGCAAAACAATTTTAATAAAAATAAATGTTATAAAAATACATTTTAAAAAGTGTATAAAACTTCACCTGTGACTCAAATGGTAAAGAATCTGCATACAATGAGGGAGACCCAGGTTTGATCCCTGGATTGGGAAGATTCCCTGGAGAAAAGGAATGGCTACCCGCTCCAATATTCTTGCCTGGAGACTCCCCATGGACAGAGGAGCCTGGCGGGCTACAGTCCATGGGGTCACAGATAGTTGGACATGACTGAGCGACTAACACTTACTTACACTTATAAAACTTCAACATACAGTCACTGTAGCTAAATAGCTATAATTGATGGGTAAGTGGGACAGACAGTATAGACAGTTAGCCATGTAGGACTCCAAGGGTAAACAGCCATCAAATCATGAGAATAGATTTTGTAGACAGTGAACAATGAGAAGTTCCTTGTGGTTGAGTCAAGCAAAGAGTGTTGAGAGGGAGACCAGCGATAGAGCAGGTATTGACGGGCTCTGAATATCATGGTGAGTTGTTGGAATTTTATACTGTGGTCAGTAAGAAGTTAGCATAAGTTGTAAACAGAGGAGAAAGAAAGTTAAATTCACTTTTGGAGAAAGATACCTGGCACCACATTGGAGAAGAGAAAGAAATTTGGAATGTAGAATAATAAATAGCTGTTGCAATAGTTTTGAGGCATGATGAGGGTCACAGAGGCAGTGGAAATAGAAAAAGATCCAATGCAGGAAATATTTCTAAGATAAAATCAGTAACACTTCATGAAAAATTGGATGTGGAGAATGAGGGACATAGTCTAGGATAAAACTAAGCTTTCTGACAAGGGAAATTGACCGATTAGTGACTCATATAATTGAGACTAGGAAAGAGACCATTCTGCTCTTGGAGATATCTGAGAAAATGAATAGAACATGTGTTTCTCCAAAGTTGAAGGCACACCTAGAGAGGTGGTGAGGACACATACTTACACAGATACACTGAAAGTAATTTTTTTTATTTCTCCACAAACGAAGTTATTTTGTTCATAAAACTTCTATTTCAGTTGTTATAGCAAATATAAGCTTGCTATTTAACGTGACTCAGTAAGACCCTGTTTGAGCTCAGTCCCCTTTGGGTAACTACTTATACTCTATGACGATTTCTCTAGCTTCATCTTCCCCTTCCCTTATGACCAGAAGGGGGTGATCTAGGTCCCTGGCTCAGAATCCTTAGTGAGGAAGGAGAGAGGTAGATGGGGGTGGTTTCTGAATTGTCCTGGCATTAAGGGAAATGTGTCCCTTCTACGGTCCTCACATATCCTTGCTGACCTCAGCTTGTACCCCTCTTTCTTGCACAGAGCCTAAATCCCTAGCATGCCTGCTAATAATGTCTATAATTTTGCCACAGCCCCTACTTCCCAGAGCTCTGTGTTATGCATTCTATACTCCCCAGTGAAAATTTACTTCTTCACAGCCTGCCCGCAAACTTATTTTCACCTCTTGCTGAAAGTGAAAGTGTTAGTCCCTAGGTCATGTCTGACTCTTTGCGACCCTATGGAAAGCAGCCTGCTTGGCTCCTCCGTCCATGGAATTCTCCAGGCAAGAATACTGGAGTGGGTAACCATTCCCTTCAGGGGATCTTCCTGACCCAGGGATCGGACCTGAGTCTCCTTCATTGCAGGCGGATTCTTTACCATCTGAGCCACCAGGGAAGCCACCTCTTGCTCAAATGGTAAGGTTCTCCAGTGTTTCCCTGCAATTTGCTGACATACGTTGTAACCTCTAAAATGGTACTCCAGACACTTTCCACAGACCCAGTAGCTCAGGCACACAGGGGTCATGCTGAACTCTAGTTTTCTCCATAAAAACAAACATACACATAGGAAAAAACCCAGTTTTCTCTTGTAAACTACTGAAGTTGTACTTTGTTTTTCTCTGAATGCAATTTATTTCTAAAGGATTTGCAAGTTCACGTTTATTCTCAATATGGAACAGTCTATGGATATCTTACATGGTTACTAAGAAAAATGTGTTTTTGTAGTGCAAAGTTGTTAACTGTTAATTATTCAATTTAGGTCTAATGAATCCTCATTTTCCTTTACAAATTCTTTGAGCCTATGCACTTCTACCTGTGAGCATCTATCTATATACACAGAGATATTTGTGTACCTATATGTATACATATGGCCCACTCACTCAGGTGGCTCAGAGGATAAAGCATCTGCCTGAAATGTGGGAGACTTGGGTTCGATCCAGGGGTTGGGAAGATCCCTTTTGAGAAGGAAATGGTGACCCACTCCAGTATTCTTGCCTGGAGAATCCCATGGATGGAGGAGCCTGTTGGGCTACAGTCCACGGGGTCACCCATACATTCCATAAAGTCCATACACATATGTGTGACTATATATACACATATGGGCTTCCATGGAAGCTCAGTGGTAAAGGATCAATTTGCAATGCAGGAGATGCAGGTTCAACCCCTGGGTCAGAAAGATCTCCTGGAGAAGGAAATGGCAACCCACTCCAGTATTCTTGCCTTGGAATTCCCACGGACAGGGGAAACTGACAGGCCACAGTCCATGGGGTTGCAAGAGTCAGAAATGACTTAGCAACTACATCACCACCACCATCCTGTATGCATGTATATGTATGGTGGTGTTGGTGGTAAATATACATATATATACCTATTTCAAGTAAATCAATCGCTTTTAATTATATACTTTAGTGAGGATGATGAAGGTCAAAATATATATGAATATGACAAGTGGAGGCCATGGCAAGAATATGAATCAGTTTAGTTCAATTCAGTCACTCAATCATGTCTAATGCTTTGTGACCCCTTGGACTGCAGCACACCAGGCTTCCATGTCCATCACCAATTCCCAGAGCTTACTCAAACTCATGTCCATTGAGTCAGTGATGCCATCCAGCCATCTCATCCTCTGTCGTCCCCTCCTCCTCCGGCCCCCAATCCCTCCCAGCATCAGGGTTTTTTCCAATGAGTCAACTCTTTGCATGAGGTGGCCAAAGTATTGGAGTTTCAGTTTCAGCATCACTCATTCCAATGAACACCCAGGACAGATCTCCTACAGGATGGACTGGTTGGATCTCCTTGCAGTCCAAGGGACTCTCAAGAGTCTTCTCCAGCACCACAGTTCAAAAGCATCAATTCTTTGGTGCTCAGCTTTCTTTATAGTCCAACTCTCACATCCATACATGACTACTGGAAAAACCATAGCTTTGACTAGATGGACCTTTGTCAGCAAAGTAATGTCTCTGCTTTTTAATATGCTATCTAATTTGGTCAGATAATCATGATGGTGTGATCACTCACCTAGAGCTAGACATCCTGGAATGTGAAGTCAAGTGGGCCTTAGAAAGAATCACGATGAACAAAGCTAGTGAAGGTGATGGTATTCCAGTTGAACTATTTCAAAACCTGAAAAATGATGCTGTGAAAGTGCTGCACTCAATATGCCAGCAAATTTGGAAAACTCAGCAGTGGCCAAGAACTGGAAAGGTCAGTTTTCATTCCAATCCCAAAGAAAGGTAATCTCAAAGAATGCTCAAACTACCACACAATTGCACTCATCTCACACGCTAGTAATGTTCAAATTCTCCAAGCCAGGCTTCAGCAATACGTGAACCGTGAACTTCCAGATGTTCAAGCTGGTTTTAGAAAAGGCAGAGGAACCAGAGATCAAATTGCCAACATCTGCTGGATCATCAAAAAAGCAAGAGAGTTCCAGAAAAACATCTACTTCTGCTTTATTTCTATGCCAAAGCCTTTGACTGTGTGGATCACAATAAACTGGAAATTTCTGAAAGTGAAGAAGAACTAAAAAGCCTCTTGATGAAAATGAAAGATGAAAGTGAAAAAGTTGGCTTAAAGCTCAACATTCAGAAAACTAAGATCATGGCATCTGGTCCCATCACTTCATGGGAAATAGATGGGGAGACAGTGGAAACAGTGTCAGACTTTATTTTTGGGGCTCCAAAATCCCTGCAGATGGTGACTGCAGCCATGAAACTAAAAAAAGCTTACTCCTTGGAAGGAAAGTTATGACCAACCTAGATAGCATATTAAAAAGCAGAGACATTACTTTGCCAACAAAGGTCTGTCTACTCAAGGCTATGGTTTTTCCAGTAGTCACGTATGGATGTGAGTGCTGGACTGTGAAGAAAGCTGAGCACCGAAGAATTGATGCTTTTGAACTGTGGTGTTGGAGAAGACTCTTGAGAGTCCCTTGCACTGCAAGGAGATCCAACCAGTCCATCCTAGGGGAGATTCATCTTGGGTGTTCATTGGAATGAGTGATGCTGAAGCTGAAACTCCAATATTTTAGCCACCTCATGCGAAGAGTTGACTCATTGGAGAAGACCCTGATGCTGGGAGGGATTGGGGGCAGGAGGAGAAGGGGATGACAGAGGATGAGATGGCTGGATGGCATCACCGACTTGATGAACTCGAGTTTGAGTAAGCTCTGGGAGTTGGTGATGGACAGGGAGGCCTGGCGTGCTACGATTTGTGGGATCGCAAAGAGTTGGACACGAGTGAGCAACTGAACTGAACTGAGGTTGGTCATAGCTTTTCTTCCAAGGAGAAAGCATTTTTTAATTTCAGGGCTATAAATAAAACACACTAAGGACACTGAAGTCTAAGACTAATATTTAAGATTTAGAGGACAGATTTCACTGTATTGAAGGTGAGCAAAATCAAATAATGGCACACACATTAAATCCTCCACTTATGATTATTTTAGAACACATTATAGTTCCCCTATGTACCCTATGGCAAAGGACTTCCCAGATGGCACAGTGGTAATGGCTGTCTGCCAATGCAGGAGACACAAGAGTTGTGGGTTCGATCTCTAGATCGGGAGATTCCCTGGAGCAGGAAATGGCAAACCACTCCAGTATTCTATTTTTCTTCCCTTTTCTCTGATTCACTTTTTAAAAAATTAATTAATTTATTTTGATTGGAGGCTAATTACAATACTGTGGTGACATGACATGAATTAGCCATGGGTGTACAGGTTTCCCTCCATCCTGAACCCCCCAACCACCTCCCTCCCTGCCCTATCCCTCTCCACTCCAGTATTCTTGCCTGAAAACTCCATGGGCAGAGGAGCCTGGTGGCTACAGCCCATGGAGTTGCAAAGAGTCAGACACAAATGAATAAGCACCAAATGGTAAAGGGGAAGGCAAGAAGGTATGAGGGAGAATTCAGAGTTGATGTCATAGTTGCAAGTTGTTGGACTTGCTCAAAAAGCAAATTTTGATTTTTCCAAAATGTAGAAATAGTATGTGTACTCATCTAACCAGACACAAATGAATAAGCACTCATCTAACCAGACACAAATGAATAAGCACCAAATGGTAAAGGGGAAGGCAAGAAGGTATGAGGGAGAATTCAGAGTTGATGTCATAGTTGCAAGTTGTTGGACTTGCTCAAAAAGCAAATTTTGATTTTTCCAAA
The DNA here is from genome assembly GCF_910594005.1 of Cervus elaphus. Lineage (NCBI taxonomy): Eukaryota > Metazoa > Chordata > Mammalia > Artiodactyla > Cervidae > Cervus > Cervus elaphus. The sequence continues at coordinate 41,257,343 of NC_057835.1, read as the reverse complement.
ATGTAGAAATAGTATGTGTACTCATCTAACCATAAGAAAATATAAATAAAGTTTAATAGCAAAATGAGATAAAGTAGACAATACACAGTATTCCATCTAGAGATCTAAATGTTCTCTTAATTAATATGTCAAAGTGGAAATAAACTACCTAAAAATGTATAGAATTTGACAATAATGAAAACTGTACATATGAAAAACTAACAGATATAGGAAAATCAGAAACAATTAATAGCTTTAATCATTCACATTAATAAAAGAGGCATAAACATAAACACAAATTCAACTAAGGTATTGATAAAAATAAAAATAATCAACAGAAAGCCAGAAGAAATAAGTGAAGATAAAAATATAATTAATATATTTTAAAAGCAATAAAAATAATTCCAATCACAGCTTTTGATTAAGTCAAATAATGTTAAAAATGTAGATAATCAAATTAGATAGTTATCACAAATACACAAAATGCAAATGCTGAATGAGTAATCAAAGACATTTGGGAATTAAAAGAAGTATGAGATACTGTCTTGCTCAAAGTTATTCAATTATATTTGAAACCCTAATTAACATGAAAATTTCTTTAACTGAACTACCCAAGAATAACTAGAGAATTGAAAGGTACCAACAATTTCAGAAAGATGTTAAAGACCACCCCCCCAACACATTTACAGGCCCAACTGGCAAATAGATAATTCATATCAAAGTTTTAAAAATATGTAACTTTACTATTATTTATAACATATCAAGTATTAAAAAAAGAAAAACTTTCACACTTTTCCATAAATCTAACACAGCATTAGCCCTTATGCTATACAGTTCAGTTCAGTTCATTTCAGTTCAGTCTCTCAGTCGTGTCTGACTCTTTGCGACCCCATGAATCGCAGCACGCCAGGCCTCCCTGTCCATCACCAACTCCCAGAGTTTACTCAAACTAGGTCCATCGAGTCAGTGATGCCATCCAGCCATCTCATCCTCTGTCGTCCCCTTCTCCTCCTACCCCTAATCCCTCCAAGCATCAGGGTCTTTTCCAATGAGTCAACCCTTCGCATGAGGTGGCCAAAGTATTGGAGTTTCAGCTTCAGCATCACTCATTCCAATGAACACCCAGGACTGATCTCCTTCAGGATGGACTGGTTGGATCTCCTTGCAGTCCAAGGGACTCTCAAGAGTCTTCTCCAACACCACAGTTCAAAAGCATCAATTCTTCGGTGCTCAGCTTTCTTCACAGCCCAACTCTCACATCCATGCATGACCACTGGAAAAACCATAGCCTTGACCAGACGGACCTTTGTCGGCAAAGTAATGTCTCTGCTTTTTAATATGCTATCTAGGTTGGTCATAATTTTCCTTCCAAGCTATTAAAATATAACAAAGTTAACTTTATTTATTTAGCAAGTCCTGCCCTGCAAGAAAAACATATGCCAAACCAATTGGAAAAGATAAATCACAAATTGTGAAAAGGTGTTTTAAAATAAATACTCCAGACAAGGAGCTGATATATTTACTAAACGAAGAGGTTATTCACATATAAGAAAAAATATGAGTCAGATAAAAAATCATTTGAAATCATGTAAAATTAATTTTTTAAAACCACTCATGAGAAATTAAAACTAATCTATGTTAGGGTATCATTTTTCTCCTATCAAATATGCAAATGCTGAAGACTGTTGATAAAAATATTTTGACCAGGATGTGGCTATGGATGTGAACTGGAGACAAATTAAGTATATTTATTAAAGTTTAATTGTACTTACCCTTGACTGAATAATTTTATTGTCTATGTATTCAACCTATAGATAAATGCACAGCATGCATTCATCATTAATTTTAGCATTTTTGCAGTAACAGAAATAAAAAACAAATGAAACTGTCTACCAACAGGTTATTCTATGTGTATTCATATAAATGTGTACATGCTATATTCATTCAAAGCAATGAATCAGGTGTATGTTTACTGACTTGGAGTGACTTCCAAAGTATGTTGAATGAGAAAAGCAAGACACAGAATAGCATGCACACATCATCACTTGTGCCAGAAATGGACAATGGACATATATACTTATTGTCTACATTGAATGTTTGCAGGAGGATACACAAATAACTGTGGGGAACAGTTGCTGCTGAGGAATTACTTTGTATTGATTGTAATTTGTTTTTAACAGCTGCATAAATTATGCGTTTCAACAAAGAAAGAAGGAAAGAAGAGAAAGGAAGGAAGGGTTGAAAAAAGGAAGGAAAAAGGGAGCAATTGGTGGAAGGTGATGAATTTAGTTTTAGACCAGTTAAATATTAGGGAAGCCTGTGGTCACGAAGAGTCAGACACGACTTGGTGACTGAACAACAACAAAACATTAAACATATGTATTCTGCAGGGCCTCCAGGGACAAATTTCAGTAAGCAGATAGAATTTCAGTCTAGAGGACAAGAAAGGGAGGAACTGGAGTTTAAACTGCTGTGATTCTTCAATGTATAACAGAATGTGGAGGAGTAAGATCATGTTGAGAGAGAGGAGAATTACTAAGACAGGAAACAAGGGAAACAGCATTTAAAAAGCAGGCAGAGGAAGAGAGCCCAACAAATGTCACAGATGAGTGGCCAGAGGAAGGGAAACAACAGAACAAGCAAGGAAAAAGTTTCAAGAAAAAACACAGATTCTCCCACAGGTTTTAACACCACTGAAAAAGCACATGATATCTTGGATGGACAATGACTCTAGAACAGAAATTTTGTGTTAAATAAGACAATTAAAAAATATATATATATATATATTTAAAAAAGAAAAAAGTCTACAGTATACCTATGCTTATATTCTACAGATGTAAAATACTATATTTTGAATCAGTAAAGTAGACTGTATCCCGGCTTATGAAAATTATTATTAATATTTTTCTGTGAAGGGGACTAACATGGTCCTACAAAAACCTAGAGTTTAATCTCATGGATCAAAGGGAGAATGCATATCTGATGTTTGCATATTATACAAAATCAGTAAGCAGCTGTTGAATAAATGTTGAAGAAGTACAACATACAAAATGTTAATAGTTTAAAAAATATAATAGATTCTACAACCATAAATTAACCAAGCAGCTATGAAATTGAGAAGTAATCAGTTATGAGTGAGAAAGCTCTGTTTATAGCCTTTATTCTCCCTAATTATAAGCAATGGACTTAAGATTCATGTTAATTTCCCAGCTGTGGTGCAGAGAAGAAGAAAAGGAGGATGAGAGGAGTGAGGGGCTATTTAAACATCACTACCATTGTTACACACACTGTCACACACACACACACACACACATACACAAATGTAATTGTATAATTCACAAAGAACAAATAAGACATAAAAATGAGCACTTTTCTAGTTACTATATTAAAGGTGACTCAAGATGACATTTGGGCTTCCCAGGTGGTGCTAATGGTAAAGAACCCATCTCCCATATATATGCATTAGTATACTGTATTGGTCTTTATCTTTCTGGCTTACTTCACTCTGTATAATGGGCTCCAGTTTCATCCATCTCATTAGAACTGATTCAAATGAATTCTCTTTAATGGCTGAGTAATATTCCATAGTGTATATGTACCATAGCTTCCTTATCCATTCATCTGCTGATGGGCATCTAGGTTGCTTCCATGTCCTGGCTATTATAAACAGTGCTGCGATGAACATTGGGGTGCACGTGTCTCTTTCAGATCTAGTTTCCTCAGTGTGTATGCCCAGGAGTGGGATTGCTGGGTCATATGGCAGTTCTATTTCCAGTTTTTTAAGGAATCTCCACACTGTTCTCCATAGCGGCTGTACTAGTTTGCATTCCCACCAACAGTGTAAGAGGGTTCCCTTTTCTCCACACCCTCTCCAGCATTTATTGCTTGTAGACTTTTGGATAGCAGCCATCCTGACTGGCGTGTAATGGTACCTCGTTGTGGTTTTGATTTGCATTTCTCTGATAATGAGTGATATTGAGCATCTTTTCATGTGTTTGTTAGCCATCTGTATGTCTTCTTTGGAGAAATGTCTGTTTAGTTCTTTGGCCCATTTTTTGATTGGGTCATTTATTTTTCTGGAATTGAGCTGCAGGAGCTGCTTGTATATATTTTTTTTCAATACAGTATACTAACGCATATATATGGAATTTAAAAAGATGGTAATGATAACCCTATATGCAAAACAGAAGAAGAGACACAGATGTACAGAAAGACTTTTAGACTCTGTGGGAGAAGGCGAGGGTGTAATGTTCAGAGAGAACAGCATTGAAACAAGTATACTATCAAGGGTGAAACAGATCACCAGCCCAGGTTGGATGCATGAGACAAGTGCTCAGGGCTGGTGCACTGGGAAGACCCAGAGGGATGGGATGGGGAGGGAGGTGGGAGGGGGGATTGGGATGGGGAACACATGTAAATCCATGGCTGATGCATGTCAATGTATGGCAAAAACCACTACAATAGTGTAAAGTAATTAGCCTCCAACTAATAAAAATAAATGAAAAAAAAAAAAAAAAGAACCCATCTCCCATACAGGAGATATAAGAGACTAAGGTTCAACCCCAGGGTTGGGAAGATCCCCTGGAGGAGGGCATGGCAAGGACTTCAGTATTCTTGCCTGGAGAATCCCATGGACAGAGGACATGGTGGGCTACAGTCCATGGGGTCCCAAAGAGTCAGACATGACTGAAGCCACTTAGCACGTAGGCCCTCAAGATGACATTTAAATAATAAGTATCTATTACAAAGTAGAGAAGGCATTTTGAAAGACATTTTGGCTGTTTCTTACAAAAGTAAACACGCTCTGAGCATACAACCCAGTAATCACACTCCTAGATATTTGAAACTTATCCATGTAAGAAGCTACACACGAATGTTTATTTATAGCAGCTTTATTCATAGGTGCCAAAAGTTGGAAGCAAGTAAGAAATTTTTCACTAGGTAACTTTATACTTCTTCTGGCCATGCTGCGTAGTATGTGGGATCTTAATTCTCCAACCAGGGATTGAATTCATGCCCTCTGCGTTGGAAGCACAGAGTCTTAACCACTGGACAGCCAGGGAAGTCTCCACTAGGTAACTAAGATGATGTTAACAAGAGCCTGAGAGGTATCTCTGATTATTAAGAAAGATAGGCATCAAACCAGAATATGTTGAATACTTAGAACCTGACATTACTGTTGAGTCTCTAGGTGTGAAAAAACATATTTGATTTCTACACATTTTTAGGCATTTTAAAGAAATATTTTTTAATTTCTTTATCCATTAGTTTTTTTAAAGACCTTGGTTTTGACAGTTAAGATACCTTACAACTGACTACGTTTCAGGTAATGAAACTGAAAAAGTGAGTGTTAGTCACTCAGTCGTGTCCAGCTCTTTGTGACCCCGTGGACTGTAGCCTCCCGGCTCTCTGTCCATGGAATTCTCCAGGCAAGAATACTGCAGTGGGTTAACATTCCCTTCTCCAGGGGATCTTCCTGACTCAGGGATCTAACCTGGTCTCCTGCATTGCTGGCAGATTCTTTACTGTCTGAGTCACCACATTTCTTGTGGATGTGTATGCAAATATCTTGTATGAAAATTCTGCGTTTATATACTTGAAAAATCAATGTTTTCATTACTTCATAACCAAAATACACTATGGGTTGCAGATTCAAACAAGGCTGTATGGTCCATTGATAGAGCCCTCCAACAATGCCACTATAAATTAGCCCAATAGTCTACTGGCTTTCTAATTTTAGAAGCCACCTTCTTTTTTTTTTTTTTTTTTAACTGGAGGATAATCACTTTACAATGCTGAGGCAGTCTCTGCCATACATCAATGTGAATCAGTCATAATTGTATATATGTATATATATATGTATATGTATGTATATATATACATTGTCTCCCCCTTGAGCCTCCCACCCCCATCCCACCTCTCTAGGTCATCACAGAGGGCCAGCTGGGCTCCCTGTGTTGTATAGCAACTTCTCACTAGCTATCTATTTTACACATGATAGTGTATATGTGTCAATTCTACTCTCTCAAATCATCCCACCCTCTCCATCCCCCGCTGTGTCCATAAGTCCTTTCTGTATGTCTGCATTTCTGTTTCTTCTCTGTAAATAGCATCTTCAGTACTGTGTTTCTAGATTCCATATATATGCATAAGTATGTGATATTTGTTTTTCTCTTTTTGACTTACGTCACTCGGTATAATAGGCTCTAGGTTCATCCACCTCACTACAACTGACTCAAATGTGTTCCTTTTTATGTAGAAGCCACTTTAGCTTTGTTCAACGTTAGAAGCGATCTTGATCTTTGTTCCCTGGATGCAGTTACATGTCAGTAAAGCATGACTTCCTCAGAGGGAAAACGGCTTTTGGCCATAAGATAACTCTTACCAAAGTCTTGATGAGTTAAACGTAAATGAATCAGGAATGTATTATATTTCCCTTGAAATACACAGGGATTTAAAAATTAAGGGAAAAAATCTTGGCAAAATGTGTTAGGAGGATGTGCCAAACCCCAAACATTTGATATTCTCAGAATCCTAACTGCCACCAATTGTGCTGGTCCTTAAGTTTTACACAGTCTGACATTTAGTCATGGAATCTGGTAGAACAGTAGTGAAGATTTGGGGGGAAGTGGGTTACAAACTAATTGCCATTTAGTCTGTAAAACTGTGTTTTTTGTAATCAGCTATTTAACAAAATCTAAATCTACATTCGGAGCAACAGATTTTCATCCTGACCTGGGTTTGCATGCTGTTTCTTCCAGTTAGCAGCTGTTTGACCTTACCACAGAGTGACTTAACATCTCCGTGACTCAAATTTCTTACCTTTAAAATGAACATAACTATACAATATTGTTGTTTAGTTGCTCAGTAGTGTCCAACTCTTGCAACCCCATGGGCTGTAGTATGTTAGGCTCCTCTGTCTATGGGACTTCCCAGGCAAGAATACTGGAGTGAGTTGCCATTTCCTATTCCAGGGGATCTTTCCAACCCAGGTTTTGAACCCACGTCTCCTGCACTGGCAGGCAGATTCTTTACCAGTGAGCAACCAGGAAGCCTGTACAATTTTACCTACATATATAACATATTTAAGAGCCTTGAAACATAAGAAGTATTCAATAAATATTAACAATGATTAGACATCATAACTGCTTTGGTTATTGAAGACTAACCAATTAAAACAACCTTTCTTTCTTAATTCCAGGGTTTTCCCTGGTAGCTCAGATGGTAAAGAGCCTGTCTCCAATGCAGGAGACCTGGTTTCAATCCCTGGGTCAGGAAGATCCCTTGAAGAAGGGAATGGCAACCCACTCCAATAGTCTTACCTGGTGAATTCCATGGGCAGAGGAGCCTGGCAGGCTATATACAGTCCATGGGGTCACAAAGAGTCAGATACAATTGAGAGACTAACACTTTTTCTTAATTTCTACTGAAATTGTAGAAATTAAACATCCAGACTTTAGTTATGTGTATGGCTTGAAGCCCTAACCCAGTTTTACTTCTAAATTCTCCAGTTCCTTATCTCCACTATATATTGACACTTTCCTGTGAGGTTGCTCTACCTTCTGTCTGCAGAGGAGGAGATGTAGGCAGTTGCAATCAGGCACTGTTCCTCTGCTGGGCCATCTCATGGTTTACACTATTGCAACAGCACCATTCCTGGTTTCTTCTAGTATTCTTTCTGGGAGGAGGGGTACCATCACAAAGCCTCCTCCTCTCCAATTCTTGACATCACCAATAGAAACATCAATACCAGAAACAAAGTCAAAATCTCATCTTGAGGTGGTAGCTTTTCCCTGAGATGGTTCTCAAGACTGACCTTTTATCATTCATGCATTGAATCATCAAATATGTATTGAGGATATAACAAATGGTTTGATCTATTTCAGAAATCACACTTTATGAAACACAGGTAAGTTATTGTATCATTGCCATTCAAAATGTGTGATCTAGTGAGGAGATGGCAAGTGGCAAGTGTTCCCTCAGTCATGTCTGATTCTTTGTGATCCTATGGATGGTAGCCGTCCAGGCTTCTCTGTCCACGGTGTTCTCCAGGCAAGAATACTGGAGTGGGTTGTCATGCCCTCCTCCAGGGAATCTTCCTGATCAAGGGATTGAACCCATGTCTCCTGTGTCTCCTGCATTGGCAGGTGGGCTCTTTACCACTGAGCCACCTGGGAAGATGATGGACCCATAAATCTTGATGTCACAGTGCAGACTACCTTTAAAGGTGGACTGAGGAGAACAGACCATAGTGCTGGAGAAGAGGACAGTGGAGGTGAGAGCTTTTTGAAAACTGAAGGGGTCCAGAAAAGCCCTGGAAGACATGAGACTTGAAAGCTAAATCATGTCAAATCAGACAGGTATTAAATGGATTCAGGAAGAAGGCAAGGGCATTCTGAGAGTCCAGAAGGAGCAAGCTGAGAATAAAGTCAGGGAGTTTACATGTGACAGTAATAAGACATAGCTAGAAAGAGTACAGTAAGAAAGTGTACATTAGTGTTTTCTGAGGATGGTCTGCATATGGGGAATATCTATATGTGTATATATGTGTGTGTGTGTGTGTGTGTGTGTGTGTGTGTGTGTATAGGGTTTTCTCAACTGCTCAAGCAGTAAAGAATCTGCCAGGAAAAGAGGAGACACAGGAAATGCGGGTTTGATCTCTGAGTTGGGAAGATCCTCTGGAGGAGCCAATGGCAACCCTCTCCAGTATTCTTGCCTGCAGAATCTCATGGACAGATGAGCTTGGCGGGCTACAATACATGGGGTCCCAAAGAACCAGACATGACTGAGCACACACACATACACACACACACAAAACTTCCTAGTGAAATTGAATGTTCAAGACTCTTAATTTTGATGCTCTGAGAGTCTGATCATTGACATCAACTGTTCAGACATTTGTCACCCAGGGTACAGGGGTATTGTGTGCAAACAAAGTCCAAATGACCTACCCGACACACAGTAGTTCCCAAATTCAGCATATACTCCAAATACTGACTCCCTCCTGCTTCTTCCTTCTAAACTTCAAATACAGAGAATTTGCAAAAATGATCCTTGGCCCTTTCACAACTCTGGTTTCCAAAACAATTCTTAAAGTCTATGAAGATGAATCTCTCGTTAACTATTTCTTGTAGTTTCTGAAAGTTTGCTGATTTGAGTTAAATTTTTATGGATCTCTTCTCATTAGGACACAATCAAGCCAGAAATTTTGCATTATATGCAATTAAATGAAGAGAGGGAGCAAATGAAAAAGGTGGCTCAGGTCAGTTGGATATTGCCAACATTTCCAGGAGAAAGAATCTACTTTTATTAAAGAAGAAGCGACATATGTCGATTGATTAATAAAAATCAGTGACATCAGTTGATTAATAAAAATGCTCTTTAAAATTTTAGTGAGATATATCAAAGTTGAAGAAATAATTGTTTTCTTAATTTAAACTTTATTTTGTATTGGAGTATAGCCTATTAACAATGTTGTGCTAGTTCCAGATGAACAGCAAGGGGACTCAGTGATACATACACATGTATCTATTCTCTCCTGAACTCCCCTCCCATCCTGGCTGCCACATAACATTGAGCCCAGAACCCTGTGCTATGTAGTATGACTTTGTTGATTAGTCATTTTAAATATAGCAGAGAGTACATGTTGATCCCAAACTTCCTAATTATCTCTTCTTCCCATTCTTCCACCCTGGCAACCATAGGTTTGTGCTCTAGAAGAAATTTTAACAAAGATTTTTCAAAGGTTTGCAAAAGTCCAAGAAGAATTGTATCACAAATCAAAAGAATGTGTTCTGTTAACTTTGCAAATGCATTTGTACATGCTATTCCTTAGTTCTGGAATGTCCTTCCCTTTAACTGGTAAAGTTCTTATCATTTGCAATTCATTTTATTATCTACGTTTTCTTCTCTGATAGCATGCCTGTCTAGAATTCAGTACAATTCTATGTTCTCATAAAACACTGAGATTTCCTCTGTTAATGATGTTTTAAATCAGAAACATAACAACTGAACTTTGACTTTCTCTGCACCTCTGTTCTTCATCACTCACAGACAGTTTGTCTTGAATTCTGTATGTTTCTTAGCTATGTGATAAGGGAGTCTTATTAGGGAGTCACCAATGTTTCCAGGCAGATATGGAAGTTTTAGGATTGGAAATTATGACCACCATCTTTAGACTGAGATATAGGTTGAGATGCAATATGGTCTTTAAGTAGAGATCACACACTGATTATAAAAGCAATGAATCCGAGGGGAATAAATTGATTAATTCATACATGCATGCAATCAATCCTTCAGCCTTCACTTAGTTACCTATACACTGAGATGTGTCAATAATTAGAATTAAAAGTTATTATAATCACTTAAAAATTATCTAAACATATAATTTAGGAGAGTAGAATTGCCTGCCATTAAAGAATTTGAGAATTTTGGTCAGAATTCTCACGGAAAATCTGAGATCACTGAACAGAGATGAGGCATCTACAATGAAAACATAAAAATAATATTTTAATAATTTGCTCAAGATGAAAAAGAACATTGCTCTTTCAGGCTTCCAGTAGTTTTTCTCACTGGCAGGATTTTTACTAAGAATCTTACAAGTCAGGTTCAATACTTTTCCATAAAAAGAAAGAAACTGACATTTTTTAGTTTTCATTTATTCCCTTCTGAGATTTTTGGCTAAAGTTGAATCATAGAGTATTTAGTTGTTCTTACTATTACTTTTTAAGTAAGGTTATTAGACTATGAAGTCTTACTGAGATTTAAATAGTTAGATCTAAGACACTGAGGAGTTCACCCCATTGATTCAACTACTTAATATTATAATTCCTTTTCCTCCCTAATGATACTGACCATGTCAAATTGGTCCCTGACTAGTGGCCTTCTATCTGGTGTTGCTAGTGCAAACAGAATGAGACCTAGTTGAGTGAAGAAGCAAAAGAAAGCTTTACCCTTAAAAAAAAAAAGAAAAAACACATTAATTTTTATTAGATACAGTTGCTTTACAATATTGTTAGTTTCTACTGCACAGTAAAGTGAATCAGCTATATGTATACATGTATCCCCTTTATTTTGGATTTTCTTCCCATTTAGGGTCACCATAGAGCACTGAATGGAGTTGCCTGAGTTATACAGAAGATTCTCAATAGTTATCTGCTTTATGCATGTGTGCTAAGTCATTTCAGTCCTGTCTGACTCTTTGTGACCCTACAGACTATAGCCCACTAGGCTCCTCTGTCCATGGGATTCGCCAGGCAAGAATGCTGGAGTGGGTTGCCATGTCCTCCTCAGGGGATTTTCCCAGCCCAGGGATCATATCTGCATCTTCTGTGGTTCCTGCACTGCAGGCGGATTCTTAACGCTGAGTCACCAAGGAAGCCCCATCTATTTTATCCGTGCTACCAGTCATGTATATCTGTTAATTTCAATCTTCCAATTCATCAAACCCTCCCTCTTTCCCCACTTGGTGTCTCTATTTCTGTTTTGCAAATAAGATCATCTATTCCATCTATGTGGAATCCACAATGCTTTCTTCTTGGATTAAAGATTGAAGAAGTGTGACCTTATGTTCTTGAGCAGTAGCCCACAACCTTTTTGGCACCAGGGACCAGTTTCATGAAAGATAATTGTTCCGCAGACCAGGGTTGTGATGCGGCTGGTTTTGGAATGATTCAAGCGCGCTACATCAATTGTGCACTTTATTTCTATTATTATTATTACATCAGGCTTCACTTGTGGCTCAGTTGGTAAAGAATCCACCTGCAATGTGGTGGGAGACCTGGGTTCAACCCCCCGGTTGGGAAGATTCCCTGAAGGCAATGGCAACCCACTCCAGTACTTTTGCCTGGAGAACGCCATGGACGGAGGAGCAGGACAGGCAGCAGTCCGTGAGATCGCAGAGTTGGACATGACTGTGCGACTAACTTTCTCTTTCACGGCTCCACCTCGCATCATCAAGTATTAGATCTCAGAGGTCGGGAACCCCTGCTCTAGGGCACACACTTCTCGCTCTCCCTGGCGAGGCTGCTTTATACCCTGTCGTGTCATCCCGAGAGGGGGCGGAGTTCTCGCGAGACTGGCACGGCTGTGCTGCTCAAGGCTCCAGATCTCAGTGCTGGTCACATTGCCTCTGCACGTGACCCGCCACTGCTATCTTGAATTGAGTGCCGTGTGCAGCGCTTCTGCACACAGCCCGCAGAGCTGAGGTGTTGACGCGGCCATTTCCAACCAGCAGTGCCGGTCTGAAGTGCCGGATTCAAGGCCTCTGCATATGACTCCCAGTGAGCAAGTGACATTCAACTGAGCACAAAGAAAGAAAAAAAAAAAAGGTTAGACCTTATTTTATTACCCAAATTCTGTTTTTACTCCCAGGGAATTGTTAACAGGCTTTGCTGGTGACACTAACTTTGAAAAATTACTAGAATCTTTTATTTTTTCAAAATTAATTGAGTTTACTAGACTAATTATAAGGTCTACTCTATATAAAACAGGCTTCCCAGATAGCTCAAACGGTAAAGAATCTGCCTGCAGCGTAAGAGAACTGGGTTTGATCGCTGGTTTGGAAGGGCCCCTGAAGGAGGGCATGGCAACCCTCTCCAGTATTCTTGCCTGGAGAATTCCATGGATAGAGGAGCCTGGCGGGCTACAGTCCATAGGGTTGCAGAGTCAGACAAGACTGAGCAACTAACACTTTCACTTCCACATCCACTTGGCCATTAGCTAGTTTATGTATAATTGATATACATAAGGTTTTGCTAGTGACACTGACTTTGCAAGATTATTAGAAATTTTAATTTTTTTCAAAATTAATTGACAGTTTACTAAACTAATTATAAGGTCTTCTTTTGATAAAACATGAACGTAAATAGTACCATAAACTCTCTTGATTGAAAAACTACTGAAAATATATTCTTTTCTTGTTTGGCTTTTTTTTCTCAGCATAATTATTTTGAAATTCATCCTTGTCATGAATATCATGTATAGCATATAATTTATTTACATAAAACTCTACCGAAATACACACAGAAAGCCAATTATATGTTGCCTGGGAACAAGAAGTTTAGAGGAACCCAGGATAGAGGAGCAGAGGGAACTTTTGGAGGGATGGATGCAGTTGTTCCTTATCTTGATCATGCTGAGTATTTTATAGATGTTGTTGTTCAGTCACTAAGTCATATCTGACTCATTGCAACCCCATGGACTGCAGCACACCAGGCTTGCCTGTCTTTCAGTATCTCGTGAAGTTTGCTCAAATTCATGTCCATCGATTTGGTGATGCCGTCCATCCATCTCATCCTCTGTTGTCCCTTCTCCTTTTGCCTTCAATCTTTCCCAGCATCAGGGTCTTTTCTAAGGATTGGCTCATAGCATCAAGTGGGCAAAGTATTAGAGCTTCAGTTTCAGCATCAGTCCTTCCAATAAATATTCAGGGTTGATTTCCTTTAAGTGTATTCATATGCTAACTCTTATCTGCCATGTAATTTAAATATATGGTTTATTGTATGCTAATTACAGCACAAAAAAGCTATTAGAATACTGTTTAAAACATGAAAAAAGTTGTCACACTTTTTTAGATAAATCGCACCAATACTTCTTACAGTTCAAGTTCACTAAATTCATTAATGGTGATCTTGTTTTTAAAAATTTTGCCTCCTAGAACCTATAAAAACAATAAAATGCAATAGTCAAAATTTTCACTATTATATATGAGCAAACATGCATCCAGATGACAAAACCTCAGTCCAATTTATGGCTCATTTTTGAGCCATACCTACCATCTGAACCAATATGGAAGCCATTGCTAATTGTAGCAATACTTTGGAAAACATTTTTCAAGAACAAGATTTAAATGTTGAATGAAATAATCTAAGTTAAAAAAAAAAATGTGTCCGGTAGCTCTATGTAAAGTAACTATGTCATAATGGTAGTTAAGTACTATTTTTCACTGTTCCTTCTCAGCTGTGATAATGGAATTATCATAGCATATTTAGTATATATTTTAGTTATCTTTTTGGTGTATGTAAATTGGCTCAAACAGTAAAAAATCTGCCTGCAGTGCAGGAGACCCAGGTTTGATCCCTGGGTTGGGAAGATCCCTTGGAGAGGGGAGTGGCAACCCACTCCAGTATTCTTGCCTGGAGAATTCCGTGGACAGAGACGCCTCGCAGGTTACAGTCCATGGAGTTGCAAAGAGCTGGACAAGAGTGTGCGACTACTGACACTGCTAAACTTCTATTAGATTCTATCCTTGTAAAGTGCAGGGCGTGGGCGCTCAGTCACTTCATTGTGTCCCATTCTGTGCTACCTGATTTACTGTAGTCTACCAGGCTCCACTGTTCATGGGATTCTCCAGGCAAGAATACTGGAGTGGATTGCTGTTTCCTTCTCCTTTGGATCTTCCCAACCCAGGGATTGAACCTGCATCTTCTGCAGCTCTTGCATTGCAGAATTCTTAACCACTGAACCATCAAGCAAGTCCCTTATGCTTGCTGTGCGTGTGTGCAGAATTGCTTCAGTCTTGTTCGACTCTTTGCGCCCCATGGACGCAGTCCATGGGATTTTCCAAGCAAGAATACTGAAGTCGGTAGCCTTTTCCTTCTCCATGGAAGCTCCCCAATGAGATGAGTGTAGAAACGAGGTGCATTTCCACACTTAGGGAAGAACTTGCATTGATTATAGTCTGACACCATTGATCCCAATTTTTCCTGGGTCAGGAGTAGAAGTTCATTTGACAGTGGATCATATTCTATGTAGTGACTTAGGTCCACTGCAATGTGACATTGAATTTAAGTTCAAGCTGAAGTGTAACAAAGAATTTGAATTTCAAAAAATCAACAAGATCATCAAATATTGAATCAGTATAGAGCTATTTGAGAAAAGGCAGATTAAACAGTGTTCTGAGGTTTTTCTGAATATCTACATTTCTCCAATTTCCCTCAAAGAAGCAAGTATAACATGGATGTTTCTGTTTGAAATTTCTGATGGTCTTGCAGTATGTCAATCTTCACTCAATATATATCAATATCTATCTGTCTGAAACTTAGTGTCCATTCTCATTAAATTTGCTATCCTGGGGAGGAAATAGACAAAAAAAAAGTTAACTAACAAATTACTAAAATAGTAGTAAATTGTGCTGTGAAGGAAAAATAAGAGCAAATATAGAAAGTAGGCAGAAACAGCTTTAGAAAGCATGGCCAAGAAAGGTCTAGTTGACGAGGTACTGTTTAAGTAGGGTTCTGAACGATAAATGGTAATTCATGCAAAAGTCTGGGAAAAGAGTTCCAAGCTGAGGAGAATAGGTAAAGAGTTGAGGATGGAAAGTCCTGAAAAAACTTTTTGGACTATTGTTAGTTTAGGGTGTGATATGAGATGGGCAGATCTACCCAAGAAACAGCCAAAACCTCTTGAGAGATTTCTATGGGTCAGACACTTCTTGAAGTCCTTTGTGCATAACATTCTTAATCATCCCAGCAATTCTATGAGGTTGTTATTACCCCCATTTTATAGATAAGGAAACTGAGACACAATGAGGACAAATAGCTTCCCAAAGTCTCAAAGTTAGGTTCAAGGAAGGCTTTTGTCTTTAGAGTCCATGCTGCATACTGTGTGCTAACTTGCTTTAGTCATGTCTGACTCTTGGTGACCGTATGGACTGTAGCCCACCAGGCTCCTCTGTTCATGGGATTCACCAGGCAAGAATACTGGAGTGGGCTGCCATGCACTCCTCCAGGGGATCTTCCCAACCCAGGGATCAAACCTGCATCTCTTATGTCTTCTTTATTGGCTGTGAGGTTCTTTAACCACTAGCACCACTTGGGAGCGCTTTAGGCTATTTTGCATCCTCTATGGTCTGGGGCTTTCAGAAAGCTAATATGAAAATATCATAATCAAGTTTGTTTGGACAGTAATGGGATAGGTAAGAAGAGGATGTGATGGGAAGAACTAAATTCCATAGATGCCTCTCTCTCATATACCTCCCTCCCTTACTTAACTCCCTTCAGAACTGAGAGTAAAAATAATTGGAGCATCAGGGTTAGTCCATTAGTTCACTTGATACAAATACAAAGGGAGATATAAAGCCAGCATACCAATTAAAAGAGAAATACACAGGTATATACAGAAACTGTGAATAAGGCATTTCACATTCTGGTGCTTAGAAGTCCGTCTATTTATTAGTGGTTGCTTGAGCCAAAAAGAGTACAGAATCAACCTGAGAGTTCAATTTTGACTGTATGCATGTGGTTTCACATATTTTTTTCCAATTGATGATAGCTATAGTCATAAAATGGCTAGAGTTCAGAGATAGGATGTTTTTCAGAGGGAGAATTAGAAGAACCAATCAGGAACCTAGTCAAAGGGGACCTAAGAGCAAAGGGACAACCCATGAGAATAGATGAGCTCAGATACTAGAGAACTGGACTACCAAGGTCCTAGACTAATCAGTAGTATTATGGAAGTTAACCTATTACAGGCCTAAGTTTCTTTATTGTCTTCTTGCCTAGGTAGAAGACCTCACACTTTGAGTATTAGTCTGTGTGTTAACTGACCAAATCTGAGAATCATGAAGTTTTTAAAGACTAAACAGTCAGTATAGGGTACCAATGAAGAGGTTAGTCAATGTGTAAACATATTTTGAGACCCAGCATGTGCCAGGTAATGGATTACTTCCTTTGTGGGTATCTCCTCAGATAAGCCAGTGGAGGGACAAAGGTATCCTTTAGACTCTTCTTGACTATTCCCCCCACCCCCCACCCCAAACTGGGCTCTTATAAATAGGAAGATAAGTAGGCACAGAAAATACTTTACTTGCAAATAAACTACAACATTGTACACAACCTGTGCTTTCTGTTAGTTAGATACTCCTGAATGGATCTAAGCCAAAATTTTCAGAGTATAGAACAGTGAAAGAACCAAGATACATAAGAGCATTTGATATTGCCAGAACAAGAGCTCATCACGATGTCTCATACATCTTTCTCTTAACTCATCTCAACTCATATTCCAGAAATCTCCAGTCTGTTCTGCTATCACCTTGTCCTGCCGTAGGGGTTGAATCTATGTGGAAAAAAGGACAATACATTCAAGAAGACAGCTTTTCCCACTTATTCTCATAGAGAAAATAAGTGTGGCTGACCCCTCTGGAAACACTGCCCTGATTCTTCTCTATCCACAACATCCAAAGAGGCTATGTTTTGTGCTGTTATAAGCTAAAATTGCCGAAAGTGCCACAAAGATGTCCCTGAGATAGTTGAATGTGCAAAAAGACAGACTATGAGGACAGGATATTATTTGTAGTGTGTGGAAAATCTCATGTATGTACTCCTTAGGAACAATTTGCCAAGACTGACAATAACACCAAATGAAAAATGGAGATTGGGATAATCAAAACAATACTCCACTAAGGGCCTGAGCTTCACTTCAGCATCACATTTAAGCTTGGAAACAGAGCAAATCATTTATGCACTGAAACCCTTTTCCAGTCACTGTTTCAATAAAGTAAATGTCTCCTTAAAGAATACGAAGAGCTCATGGAATTTTAGAGAGTAAATTTTGTCCAGTTTTCCATTGACTGATACAGAAAGTGAGGAAAAAGGGGCTAATATATTAAAATCAAGTGAGCCCACAGACATAGTTGCCATGGGAGGCTGAGGGAAAGTCCCTTGCTCTTTATGTTCTCAAATAATTAAGGGACTACCAATTTGAATGCAGACAAGCATTATATGCAGGGAAAAGAAAGTGAAAACTTTCCCCCTCTAAGCTAGAAGCTGGTTTTCTACCTTTTGAAAAATTACTGAGTATGAACAGGCACTAAGACCTCTGCTCAGGAACCAGCCAAACTGCCGGCCGTGGTTAGTAGAAATGCTTATTTGTTCTGGGAAGCAAAACTAGTGGGAGGAAAAAAGGCAACTTTTAAACAAAATACTAAAAAGAAACAGATCTGAGGAATCTGGCAAAACTGAAAGTTTAAGTCCAAAAAAGATAATAATGACTGAATGGAAAATAATCTTCATACTATCATATTTTAATTTCAAACATTGGAAATTCTTTTATGGTCTAAGATTGCTGCCATTGTAGTGTATGATTGTGTTCCATAGACAGCTGTTTCTTGGGGTTTTTTCTTCTCTTAACCTCAGGTTAACTGATCACAGCAAAAGAATTAGTTGGGGGAATTTACTTCAAAGATCATTGTTTCGAATGAGAGGCTGTCAATTCATAATGGTCTCCTTTTGGCTTCCAGTGGCAGAAGATCCTGTTATAAAGTAAGGAAGAAAGCTAAGCATAGGCATGAAGTGTCAGTTGCTCAGTTGTGTCCAACTCTTTGCAGCCCCGTGGACTGTAGCCTGCCAGGCTCCTCTGTCCATGGAATTCTCCAGGCAGGAATATCAGAGTGGGTGTCACTCCCTTCTTCAGAAGATCTTCCTGGCCGAGGGCTTGAACTCAGGTCTCCCTCATTGCAGACAGATTAACTGTCTCTGCCACCAGGGAAGTCCAAGCACAGGCAGGGCTACTTTCTAATATCAGCAGCTGAGCCCTGCTCACGAGCGTCTGTCTCAGCTACTGATGGGGTCTTACTAATGAACACACTGGCTACGTTTTAGGGGAAATATCAGTGTAAATATGTGTCCACTCATAATCCATGTCCAAAAGTCCCATGTTGTTCTCGTTTTGGAAAATCCAGGTGGGAAAAAGATATATACTATGAATTAAAACTAAAAAGATAGACTTTCTAGCCTGTTGCTCATACCTGATGGTGATTCCTTGGTTGGATGTTTTAAAACACCACGATGTGGTTATATATGTTAAGCATGAATTTTAATTTTTATCTAAAGCTCTCTCAATCCTCTATAGAAACCTCACAGACATTTTTTTTTTTGTCAAAGTGAAAACCATAGTTGAAAGCATAATTAAAATTAGATCCACATTTTAAAGTGAATTAATGTTTTATAACTTGAAGTAATGGCAATAAGGGCTTCCCTGGTAAAGAATCTGCCTGCAGTGTAGGAGACCCAGGTTCAATCCAAGGGTCTGGAAGATCCGCTGGAAAAGAGAATGGCTACCCACTCCAGTATTCTTGCTAATAGTAATAAAGGTATCTTGTGTGATTTCCTTTCATTGTTTCACGAACTATTTGCTTTATCAAAGTATTTATTTGATATTCATCAATATAAAATGTAATATCTCTAGTGCCTGTGCACCTGTGTGCCGTGTGTCTTACACTTTGCAATCGTATGGACTGTAGCCCACCAGGCTCCTCTGTTCATGGGATTTTCCAGGCTCAAGAACACTGGACAGGGTTGCCAGTTCCTTCTCCATGGAATCTTTCCCACCCAGGGAACGCACCAGAATCTCCTGCATCTCCTGATTGGCGGGTGGAGTGTCTCTAAGGCAAGCCTCAAATTCAACTCTTTCTTTAAGAAAGGGTGAGTCTGAGATAACCGGTAGAAAAATTATATTTCATCATGAAACAACAACAATAAGGTATTCTAGAAAGAATGTTAACCCATTTGGTAGAATGGGAGTAATTATAATAGCTTTTTATTATAAAAATCTTACCTTACACATTTTTTGACTTTAATATTCCCCAACTTTGTCTACCCTTTGCCCAACAGCAGACGTCCAGTTAGTCTTTTGGAATATCAATATAGCATTTAGCCAAAAAAACCTAAAACCACCTAAATTTTATGCTGTTGTACTTAAATTAGGTATTATTTCCATTTCTATGTTCTTATTGAAATTTGGTTAGTTTCAGCATTTACAGTTGTAGATTGGGCAACTGTTTCTACTCTCAGAATTTTAGAATCAAAAAATATGTTCAAAAGAACTGAAACCAAATTTTAGTTATGTGCTAAAGGTTTTTAAACTGACACAGATGCACTTTAATTATCATATTGAAGTATTGTGTATTGGGATTTTTTTCTCTACCATCAGTCCATGAAAGCTCAAATTACTGGAACATATAGTACTCTTTTAACCAGTGGAGAAAATCTCTCCTTGACAAGACTATTAAAAATTTGATGAGCTCTCTAAAAGGGAAAAGTGTGAACAGTAGAATTACCTACCAATATTGAAATGGAGAATGTAGGCAAGTTTTGGTAATTTCATAAATGTTTTACAAAATTCAAATTGTAAAAATGGAAAATTTAGTTTGACTTAGGAGGAGGAAAGTCAAAATGTAAAAGACATTTTATTCTACAAATAATATGAGTATGTAAGAAGTTAAATTATACCCAGTGCCTAGTTTCAGGGAAGGATCAAAAACATATCAATGCATGAGTATTTGATGATTTACTGTCAGATGGTGGATCCAAAAGCAAGATCATTTCTCTTGATGCAGTTTTGGGTGAACACATGCAAAATCCATCTAAGACATAGTTCCTTGGTTTTCTTCACATGCTTTCACATCTATAATCACTTGCATGTTTTTACTTATGATAATTATTGCTATTATTTATAGCCAGTTATTTGATCTTTATTAGGAATAATGCCATTGTTCAATATTTATCAACTTTCCACTAATTCATGTCAAGAAATCTGTATACAAAATTGAGTAGTGGTTGAGAACAAGTCTGGAGTTAGCTTGTCTGGGGGTTCAAATCCTGGCTTTTCCACTTACTGGCTGACGATCCCCTTGCTCATGTTGTGTAACGATTGGTTCAAACCCTATTCAGATTATGCAGAGTTACAACTCTGTTTCTAATAGTGTGGTAAAAGACATGCTTTGAAAACCCCTCATACTTGAAATTATTAAAATCCTGCATAGAATGTTTATTTGTCTTAATTCATTACTGAGCTGACACAAAAGGAAAAAATATGAGGAATGTTATAATAAAAGAGGAAGCAGGTTGTCTCATAGGGGACTCCACATAAAGCTGGACCCTATAGGTCGGTGTAAGAAAGAAGTGAGAAATGAACCCACCACACAGGAGGGGACAGCTGAAAAACTTGCCTGACTTGATCTTGGCACTAGGTGGTAAGCAAATAAAATCCTCCTTGAGAATTTGTAACCACAACCTAGCCCTTACATGACAGATGTTTCTAGTCCAAATCCACTCTGTCTTTGTGGTCTGAAAAATCTGAATCAAGGAACTTTATTTAAAGTAGTTTCAGATTGGTAGTATCCCTGTGGGACTAACTGGAGTAAAGAAACTCATCTTAGTGGGACTGGGCTTCAGCCCAGGCGTCAGTAATCTGCAGATAACCTTCCTGGTTGTGTGAGGTGGGGGGAAGGGAAAGAGAGCTTTGGCAACATCACTGCAAAAGCAAACCAGTACGAAATTCAGATATTCGAATTAGCAGGTATAGAGTCTAAGATAACTACATTTAATTTCTTTAAGAAATAAAAGCCTATAAATATATAAATGGAATAAAATGTTATAAACAGTGACTAAGCAACTTTGAATAAAAACCAATTACATCTTGAAAAACAAAAATACAAAATATATCATCATTTTTTAGTATTATGTCTGTCTTTTTCTAATTGATTTCTGGATATAAAAACTTTCAGAAGTGCATTATAGACTGTTTCTTCCAGTTCATGCTTTGCCTTTTCTTTTTTTAATAATTGAAGTTGATTTACAATATTATATTAGTTTCAGGTATAAAACATAGTGGTTCAATATTTTAGATTATACTCCATTTAAAGTTTTTACAATATAATAGCTGTATTTCCCTATGCTATACAATATATCCCCATAAGTTATATATTTGATACCTAGTAGTTTGTACCCCTAAATCCCCAATAGCTATTTTGCCCCTCCCTCATTTCCTGTCTCCACGGGTAATCACTAGTTGTTCTCCATAAGTCTCTTTCTGTTTTGTTATATATGTGTGTGTTAGTCACTCAGTCATGTCTGACTCTTTGTGACCCCATGGACTGTAGCCCATCGGGCTCCTCTGTCCATGGAATTCTCCAGGCAAGAATACCAGAGTGGGTTGCCATTTCCTTCTCCAGGGGATCTTTCCAATCTAGGGATTGAAGCCCTGTCTCCTGCATTGCCGACAGATTCTTTACCATCTGAGCCATCTTGTTTTGTATCTATCTATCTATCTATATATGTTTGTTTTATTTTTTAGTTCCCACATATAAATGATAACGTACCATATTTGTCTTCCTTTGTCTGACATTTCACTAAGCATAGTATCTTCCAGGTCCTTCTGTGCTGTTTGTTGCAAGTGGGAAAATTTCATTCTTTTTTACAGTTGAGTGTTATTCCATATTAAATACATACATATATATTGAATAATAATATATAATAATTGAATAATAACTGAATAATATGTTATATATTTTTAATATATATTTAATTCTTTATTCATTCATTTATTGATGGACCCTTGGCTTGTTTCTATATCTTGGCTATTATAAATAATGCATTAGGGTGCATGTATCTTTTCAAAGTAGTGTTTTTGCTTTTTTGAGATGTATACCCGGGGTGGAATCACTGGATCATACGGTAGTTCTATTTTTAGCTTTTTGAGGAACTTCCATGGTGGATTCATCAATTTGTTGTACATTGCCATCAATAGTGTACAAAGGTTCCCATTCTCTACATCCTTCCCAACATTTGTTATTTGTAGACTTCTTGCTGATAGCCATCCTGACAGCTGTGAAGTGGTATCTCATGGCTTTGATTTTCAGGCCTCTAATCGTTAGTCATGTCGAGCATCTTTTCATGTGCTTTTAGCCATCTGTATGTCTTCCTTGGAAAAGATGTCTATCCAAGGCTTTTGTCCATTTTTTAGTTGGATTGCTTGGTTTTTGATATTAAATTGTATGAGCTATTTATAATTTTGGTTTTAAACTTTTGATATCATTTGTAAATATTTTCTCCCATTTCATAGGTTAACTTTTCATCTTGTCGGTGATTCCATTGTGATGCAAAATATTTTAAGTTTAATTATGTCCCACTTGTTTAACTTTTATTTCTTTTGCTTTACAAGACAGATCCAAAAAAAATCTGACTGTGGTTTATGTCAGAGTGTTCTGCATATGTTCTCCTCTAGGAGCTTACTAGTTTCAGTCCTTACATTTAGGTCTTTAATCCATTTTGAATTTATTTTCTATGTGGTATGAGGAAGTGTTCTAATGCCATTCTTTCATGTGTAGCTGTCCACCTTTTCCAGCACAATTTATAGAAGAGACTGTCTTTGTGTTTTGCCTTTTCATTCTCTTAATGCCATCTTTTGATAAGTAGGTCTTACTTTTAATGAAATTCAGTTTATTAATCTATCATTTTAGGTTTAACATTTATTGTGCCATGTTTAAGAAATGTTTGTCTACCCCAAAGTCATGAGGGATACTGTCTTAGATTTCCTTCTAGAAAGTTTATTGTTATACTTTCCACTTATGTATCTGTGAATCTATCTCAAATTAATTTTTGTATATTGTGTAAGGTCGGGTTTAGTATGTTTTCAAATGGATTTCAGTTTGACAAGGAGCCACTTATAGAAAATATCAACCTTTCCCTAGTGAACTACAGTGGTGCCTATGTCATAAATCAGGAACCATACATGTAGGAATTTATTTCTGGACACTCCATTCATTTTGATTTGTGTATCCTTATGCCAAAATCACTCTGACTTTAGAGTAGTTGTAAAATTAGTCCTGAGATTTGGTAACGTATTTCCTCCATGTCATTGCTCTTGCATGCATTCAAGATTTTCTTGAGTATTCTGCATTTTTTTCTTTTTCATATAAATTTTCAATTCAGCTGATAGACTTTCACAGAAAAACACACTGGAACTTTAATAGGGATTGCATTGAATTTGTAGATAAATTTGGAGGGTATCGGCATCTTTAAAACATTAAGTTTTCCAATACATGAAAAAGATATGTACATTTCAATCAATGATTGAATCAAACTTTGTTCAACATTTGTTTTTTGTATTTTTTTTTTACAGTAAAGGTCTTACACATGTTTCATTAAATATATAGCTACATACTAGTATTTTGGTACAATTATAAGTAACTTTTTAAAATTGCATTTAGTTTTTGTTGCTAATAAGAAATTCTCACTGGCATTAATATATATTATAATATGTTACATTATACTATAATGGTATTTAATGGTATGTTGTTGTTGTTGTCCTCAATGGTATTTAAATACTACAGTTGAATAGGATCTAGTTGTTTACATTATGAAGTTATATTTTGCCAAAAATCATTAAATTTACTTAAGGGGACCAACTCTTACATTACAATCAATTTCTAAATTTTTACTAAATAAAAATAAACCTGTAGCTGATTCAGCTTTAAAAATACCTCTTAGTAAACATAAAGTATAGCAGGGATCACATATGGTTGTAAGAGCTGAACATTAAGAAGGCAGAATGCCAGGGAATTGATGCCTTTGAACTGTGATACTGGAGAAGATCCCTGAGAGCCCCTTGGACAGCAAGGAGATCAAATCAGTCAATCCTAAGGGAAATCAACCTTGAGTACTCAATGGAACGACTGATGCTGTAGCTGAAGCTCCAGTATTTTGGTCATCTGATGTGAACAGATGGCTCATTGGAAAAGTTCCTGATGCTGGGGAAGATTGAGGGCAGAAGGAGAAGAGGGCATCAGAGGATGAGATGGCTGGATGGCATCGCTGATGCAATGGACATGACCTTTGGCAAACTTCGGGAGATGGTGAGGGACAGGGAGGCCCGGTGTGCTGCCGTCCATGGGGTTGCAAAGAGTCAGACATGACTGGGTGACTGAACAACACAGCATTGAACCATTTTTAATATTCACAATTCTATGTCAGTTATTCAAACTCTTAGTGTTTCTCTTCAACTTTATTCTGAAATATCTTTCAGAAAATTGCCACCCACTTGCCAGTACACCTGAAGAATGAATTAATTGCATTACTTTCTCAAAGGTTGGGAAATCGAAAATCATTCACATAGTCTCTGTAACATACGCTATCACTTCTGTATTTAATATAAGTAATGCAAAGGAAACACTAATTGTTCCTCTGATATAAGTCTTCTAAGTTCCTCTAAGTTTTCAACAGAAGTGTGCTGCTACAGATAGTTACGAGAGTGGCCTCTGTTGGTCGCTCATGTGGCTGCAGATCTGTGACTACAGCAGAAATCCTGTGGCAGTTGACTGGACCACAGCCTTGCCTAAAAGCATTGACTACTGCGTGAGTGAATGCAGAGGTGACCCTAGCATAGACCTTGGAGTGAAATGAAAAGGTTTTTAGAAGGTTTATAAATATACAGCAAGGGAGGGTAGGAGGTAAGTGCAACAACAGAAATACAGATCAAGTGCTATTGGTGCTCAATAGAGACAGTACAGGTTTCAACTGTGGGAAACCAAAGATCTCCAAACGAGGTAAAATTAAAGCCATGTGAGAAGAGTTTTTGTTATGAAGGACACACATGTAACACATATGCATACACATCCAGACAATGTAAATCACCTAAGACCAGAAAGAAATGTTGGCAAGTGTTGGTTAGGGTATGAGTGATGTCCGTCAGAAAAGTCGTGTAAAACATAGCAGGAGAAAACTGTAAATATAAGCCTTCTCCTCTGCATAAGAGAAGTTAAGTGAAGGAAATGTTGTTTACATTTATTTGATAATAGGCAAGATGCAAAGGAAAGTATTCTAACAAGGGAGTTACATGTCAAGGCTGGCCTCAGAAAGACTCATTTAGTAATAAATGTAATTTTATAAACTCGGTTAAGAACTTCATTATTTCTCAACTGAACCATTGAACATCCCATTCTGTACTCTCCTTGGCCATTCTGTACTTCTCTTCTGGCCTCAGAACCCAAGGATAAGAGTTTTAAAAAATGGAATGAATTATTGTTTTGGATGCAGCAGAAAGGTTGAAGAAAATAAATGCTAGCTATTTTTCAATAACTGTATCACAGAAATCTTCCCCAGGCAGTTTTGTCTGATGAAGAACAACAAACATCATTATTGTATTTCCTCACGTTTCACCTCCTCAGTGAGATCTTTCCTGACCATCATATCTAAAAACACCTCCATCCTCTCCCTCCTTCCTCTGTTTATTTTTCTTAATAATAATTATCTCCACTGGGATTTTAATTATGTATTTAGTGGTTTGTTTATTTTTCCCCTTGTCACTGCAATGTAAGCTTCTGGTGGGTGGTACTTAGTCTGAAATTTATTTTAATAGTACCTGACATGTAAAATGTGCCTGATAAATATTTGTGGACTAAATGTATTAATAGACCTCAAGGATTAAGTCTAGGCTTTTCCTGGTGACTCAGATGGTAAAAGAATCTGCCTGCAATGCAGGAGACTTGGGTTCGATCCCTGGGTTGGGAAGGTCCCATGGAGAAGGGACTGACTACCTACTCCAGTATTCTTGCCTGAAGAATTCCATGGACAGAGGAGCCTGGTGGGCTACAATACATGGGGTTGCAAAGAGTTGAACACGACTGCCGGACTAACACTTTTCTTTCAATGATTAAGTGGATAACCAGGATCTGAAGTCAGTGAATATAAATGGCAAATTTATGATTCTGAGTAGTGAGGGTCTAAAAAGTGATAAGACAGTGACTATTTGTTGTGTTATCCTGGGCTTGGAAGAAGGACAAAAATACAAGAGAAAGAAAGGATGAATGACAGAACTGGGTCTTAATGAAAATGGTCTCTCTGACTCTGTATGGCCTATTCAAACATAGTAGCCAGAGAAGTCCTTCTGAATGTGTCAGATTATAACACTGTCAATGACTTTCCATTTCATTCAGAATAAAAACTAAAGCCCTTGCAATGGTCTGGCCCACCTAACCAGGGATTCCATGACCTCTTTGCCCTCCTTCCAATACTGCTTTCTTTCCTCACTCCACTGAATCTGTGGACACAGCAGGCCTCAGGGCTCCCTTCTTCTTCTGCCTGGAAACTTTTCACCCAGAGGTCCACATGGTATGTGCCCAGGAATAGATTCCACATGGCTATCTCCCTCAAATCTTTCACATCTTTGCTTAAATGTTACCATAGTTGGGCCTTTCCAGACCCCATATGTGAAACTGAGTCCCCTCCCTTCCCACAGTTTCCATGCCTCATCCTGCCTGCTCTTTTCTCCATAGCATCTATTAACCTCTGATAGCATTCCATGTCTTATGTATTTGCTCATTATTGATCTTCCTCTCCAGAATGTAAACTCCGTGAGGCATGAATTTTTATCTTTTGTTCAGTGCATAGCTCCCAAAGAGTATGATACATAGTTGAAAATAAAATATACCATGAAGAAAATGTGTGACTGTGCATAATTACAACAATATACAAGAATGCGCAGCCTTTATGGGAGTTTGATGCATCAGTCAGACTTGTTTGGTTTTGATTTTCCACTCATGAATGTCTCTATCAATGATTCTTACTTAGTGGTATTACTCCACCCTTACGCCTCCAGGAAGGTGCTTAAGAATGTATACAGGTAATTTGCTTGTCACATTTTGTGGAAACTGGAGAAGATTCTATAAGGCATTTTGTGTTTTGAGGATTCAGGCATGATAAATACCTATTGGGAATGGGAGTCCGTCACAACAAAATATTTTCCCACCCAAATGTCAACATCATTCCTATTGAGAAGCACCACTGAAAAATCATGTTTCCTTATCCATAAAGATAACAAAGGTCTACCTGTTACTATTATGAGGCTGCTTATTAATAACTAGAAAAATATTAAAAATACATAGACATTATATTTTATTTTAGGAATTATTTATAATTTACCTGACAGCATTAATATAAATATTATTTATATCATAATTATACTATATAATATGATTTGTCATTTTGTTTTCCATCTCCAAAAAGGTATCTCATGTTCTTAGACTTTTTTTTCTATGTGACTGTTTAAATTGGTTTACTGTCTTAAGTTCATGAATCCAGTTGAAATAGAATTCTTACTTCCTCTGTGTTATGTGTTCAGCACCTCACTAAAGCTACAGGGAAAAGACCCAGATTTCAAACATAGCAATCAATTCTATTATTTCCTGATTTGATTCAAATGGAATCAGTGAGCAAATGCAGCCCTTCACATACTTCTCAGTTTTTCTTTTTTTTCTCTCTGGCCTATTCTCATTCTTCAGCACAAATGGTGGAGGAAAGGCTGAAGAACTCCTTGCTCTTCTCTCAAAACCTGCATAATTTGCCTCATTCTTCTTCAAATAAAAATGAAGTCTTATCTATTTCTGCAGTGTAGTGGTTGCCACATTCATTTGACATATGAGGGTGAAATCAGGGGCCAACATAAAAATGTCTCTTGAAGCAATCCATATCTTCAGTTCAGTTCAGTTCAGTCGCTCAGTCATGTCTGACTCTTTGCGACCCCATGAATCGCAGCACACCAGGCCTCCCTGTGCCTCACCAACTCCCAGAGATTACTCAAACTCATGTCCATTGAGTGGGTGATGCCATCCAGCCATCTCATGCTCTGTCGTCCCCTTCTCATCTTGCCTCCAATCCCTCCCAGCATCAGGGTCTTTTCCAATGAGTGACCTCTTTGCATGAGGTGGCCAAAGTATTGGAATTTCAGCTTCAGCATCAGTCCTTCCAGTGACACCCAGGACTGATCTCCTTTAGGATGGATGGACTGGTTGGATCTCCTTGCTGTCCAAGGGACTCTCAAGACTCTTCTCCAACACCACAGTTCCAAAGCATCAATTTTTCAGTACTCAGCTTTCTTCACAGTCCAACTCTCACATCCATACATGACCACTGGAAAAACCATAGCCTTGACCAGACGTACCTTTGTTGACAAAGTAAAATGTCTCTGCTTTTTAATATGCTGTCTAGCTTGGTCGTAACTTTCCTTCCAAGGAGTAAGCGTCTTTTAATTTCTTGGCTGCAATTACCATCTGCAGGGATTTTGGAGCCCCCAAAAATAAAACCTGACACTGTTTCCACTGTTTCCCCATCTATTTCCCATGAAGTGATGGGACCAGATGCCATGATCTTACTTTTCTGAATGTTGAGCTTTAAGCCAACTTTTTCACTCTCCTCTTTCACTTTCATCAAGAGGCTCTTTAGTCCCTCTTCACTTTCTGTCATAAGGGTGGTGTCATCTGCATACCTGAGGTTATTGATATTTCTCCCAGCAATCTTGATTCCAGCTTCTTCCAGCCCAGTATTTCTCATGATGTACTCTGCATAGAAGTTAAATAAGTAGGGTGACAATATACAGCTTTGACGTACTCCTTTTCCTATTTGGAACCAGTCTGTTTTTCCATGTCCAGTTCTAACTGTTGCTTCCTGACTGCATACAGGTTTCTCAAGAGGCAGTTCAGGTGTTCTGGTATTCCCATCTTTTTCAGAATTTTCCACAGTTTATTGTGATCCACACAGTCAAAGGCTTTGGCATAGTCAATGAAGCAGAAACATGTTTTTCTGGAACTCTCTTGCTTTTTCAATGATCCAGAAGATGTTGGCAATTTGATCTCTGGTTCCTCTGCCTTTTCTAAAACCAGCTTGAACATCTGGAAGTTCATGGTTCACATAGTGTTGAAGCCTGGCTTGGAGAATTTTGAGCATTACTTTACTAGCATGTGAGATGAGTGCAATTGTGCGGTAGTTTGAGCATTCTTTGGGATTGCCTTTCTTTGGGATTGGAATGAAAACTGACCTTTTCTAGTCCTGTGGCAACTGATGAGTTTTCCAAATTTGCTGGCATATTGAGTGCAGCAGTTTCACAGCATCATCTTTCAGAATTTGAGATAGCTCAACTGGAATTCCATCACCTCCACTAGCTTTGTTCATAGTGATGCTTTCTAAGGCCCACTTGACTTCACATTCCAGGATTGCCAAATTCAGACTTAAATTGAAGAAAGTAGGGAAAACCACTAGACCATTCAGGTATGACCTAAATCAAATCCCTTATGACTATACGATGGACGTGAGAAATAGATTTAAGGGACTAGATCTGATAGACAGAGTGCCTGATGAACTATGGATGGGGTTCATGACATTGTACAGGAGACAGGGTTCAAGACCATTCCCATGGAAAAGAAATGCAAAAAGGCAAGATGGTTGTCTGAGGAGGCCTTACAAATAGCTGTGAAAAGAAGAGAAGCAAAAAGCAAAGGAGAAAAGGAAAGATATTTCCATTTGAATTCAGAGTTCCAAAGAATAGCAAGGAGAGATAAGAAAGCCTTCCTCAGCAATCAATGCAAAGAAATAGAGGAAAACAACAGAATGGGAAAGACTAGAGATCTCTTCAAGAAAATTAGAGATACCAAGGGAACATTTCATGCAAAGATGGGCACAAATAAGGACAGAAATGGTATGGACCTAACAGAAGCAGAAGATATTAAGAAGAGGTGGCAAGAATACACAGAAGAACTGTACAAAAAAGATCCATATCTTAAGTTAACCGTTTAGACTGCATGGATCTGTTCCCCAAAAGACATTAATTTAATTCTGATTTTAGCTTCAGATTTTTTAAAGTCATTTAAGAGATAAAATATATTGCTTTTCTGAGACAATGGGGTTGATTAATTGCTTTTGTGGTAAACTAATAATGTTAGCACATACTCAGTAGGGATAGAGAACCCACAGATATTTTGTCATGTTTAAGAACACCATGAAAAAATTATAGTGATGGTTAAAATAATGATTTTTTTGGTTTATTCCTTATCAGGAAGAGTGTGCATGCAGTTCTTTACATAATTACTTCATTTAACCTTTACAACTGCATTCATTCATTCATTGGTCTGCCTAACAAATATTTATCGGACACTTACCTAGGGTCTGGACATACATCAATAAATATAGCAATAAACAAGCAAGTTTCCTTCCTTCAGGAGGCTTACATTCTGTTGGGAGAGATATGGAGGGCAGAAAAGTGTCAACTGGGAGGGGCCCCATATTGACGTGAGAGAGAAAGAAACCCTTGTGACTGTCTGGGAGAATAATGTCCCAGTCTGTTGGTAGAACAAGAGAAGAGTCTGAGGTGGGGATGAACTTGGCAAAAGGGAAGAAGAGAAGTCAGTGCAGAGTGAGCTGCAGGGAGAATAGGAGAGAAGGATGTTGGAGAATGAGGTAGAAGCCAGCCAAGTCAGAAGTGGTGATAAAGCACTGTGTTTTATTAAATGCCTGGGATGTCTTTGGAAGGTGTTGTGTAGGAAAGTCATTAGATGTTCTTTATTTTCAAAAAGAGCAATGCAGATGCCACATTGTGGTGGGCTATCAGAGAGAAAGGTAGAAGCAGAGAAACATGCTGAGAAGCTGCCAGCCTTTAGACCTGGTTCCTCCAAACTGTTTGGTTGTGCACCCTTATTTGTAGAAAGTTCTGGATCTTGCACTCCCACTATATACAATATAAATATACCGCATGCTAGTAGATACTAGACAGTTTTCTATGCACTAGTATGTGTGCACTATGAAATAGAGATAAGTAAAATATTTAACAAATGTAGGGACCAGAAATCAAATTGCCAACATTCGCTGTATCATGGAGAAAGCAAAGGAATTCCAGAAAAACATCTACTTCTGCTTTGTTGACTACACTAGAGCCTTTGACTGTGTGGATCACAACAAACTGTGGAAAATTCTTAAAGAGAATGGGAATGCCTGATCACCTTACCTGTCTCCTGAGAAACTTATATGTGGATCAAGAAGCAACAGAACTGAACATGGAACAACTGGTTCAAAATTGGGAAAGAGTACAACAAGGTTGTATACTGTCACTCTGCTTATTTATTAATAACTTATATGCAGAGTACATCATGTAAAATGCTGGGCTGGATGAATCATGAACCACAAGCTGCAATTAAGATTGCTGGGAGGAATAACCACCTCAGATATGCAGATTGTACCACTCTAATGGCAGAAAGTGAAGAGGACCTAAAGAGCCTCTTCATGAGGGTGAAAGAGGGAAGTGAAAAACCTGGCTTAAAATTCATCATTCAAAAAACTAAGATCATGGCATCTGGTCCCACCACTTCAAAGCAAATAGAAGGGGAAAAAGTGGAAGCAGTGACAGATTTTATTTTCTTAGACTCTGAAATCTCTGTGGATGTTGACTGTGACCATAAAATTAACACACTTGCTCCTTGGAAGGAAAGCTAGGACAAACCTAGAGAGCATACTAAAAAGCAGAAATATCACTTTGCTGACAGAGGTCCAAATAGTCAAAGCTATGGTTTTCCCAGTAGTCATATATGGATGTGAGTGTTGGACCATAAAGAAGGTTGAGTGCTGAAAAATTGATGCCTTCAAACTGTGGTGCTGGAGAAGACTCCTGAGAGTCCCTTGGACTGCAAGGAGATCAAACCAGTCAATCCTAAAGGAAATCAACCTGAATAATCATTGAAAGGACTGATGCTGAAACCTAAGCTCAAATATTTTGACCACCTGATGAGAAGAGCCAACTCATTGGAAAGAGTCTGATGCTGGGAAAGATTGAGGGCAAGAGGAGAAGGGGGCAGCAGAGGATGAGATGAGTAGATAGCGTCACTGACTTGATGAATCTGAGTTAGAGCAAACTCCGGGAGACAGTGAAGGGCAGGGAAGCCTGGCATGCTACAGTTGAGGCTGCAGACTTAGCAACTGAACATCAGTGGTGAACTGGCCTGGGAGCTCTCCCGTCTCACCAGAGGGAAAATTTGCCTGCTGCAAGGCAGAACCATCTGTAAAACACTGGCCTTCTTGGTCAACTAGTGACCAGACATGGTGCATCCCCCCGCAGGAATGCCTATGCTTTCTCTTCTTGCCCTCAGTATGAAACATGGAAATATTTATGTTCAACTACTGCAGTTTTTCTCAGCCAGAACTTCTTAACATAGTGTTGTTCTCCTCTTTCTCCATGAAAATGTCTTTTACATTGGGATCTCAAAATATTTTGTGGAATTAAATACAAAAAGAATGGAAGAAGGGAGGAAGGAGGCAGGGAAGGCAAGGAAGTTTACTATTGTAAAACTATTGAAAATCAGGAAATAATTAAATTCGTCATTATTAATTGAAATCTTAAACACAAAACAATTAATTATAATATTTTATTGAAGGAAAAATAATATAGTGGGGCTTAAAAAGCTACACTTGTTATGCTTTATAAAGTCAGAGGTTTACACAGGCTTTATGTATGTACATATTCATGACATTATATCACAACATCAAAGGCACCTTCTACTGCCACAGTATTAGGTAATGAATAAAAAATATGAAATTAATCTTTTAAAAAATCTAAAATGATACAATATTTTAGGATTATGTACATATTTGAAACATTCAGATATTTTTAAACACGTTCTATGTGCATCACAATTATCTCTAATTCTTAAAATATTATGGTACCAAAATTCTGTTTGTCAAATAACAAAGCACAAGATACTGTAATCTATAACCAAGCACCAGTTAAAATCAGTGTTAAATGCTCTATCAATTAGTTTGACTTCTAACACATGCAAAGTGAAGTGAGTGATTAATAATTTAGATAACCATTGCAAAACTTTTAGGGTCTCCATTTTTTTGTCTTTAATTAGTTGATTTCTTTTGAGAAAATGGGGAGAACTGGATGACTTTCATCAATGTTTTCCTAGTGGTTTTATGGAATCCTAGGGCTCTTAGAAGAAACTTCCAAGGCACTGGAGAAGGTTTAGTCCATGTTATGCATATTATATATCGGAGCTTTGTATAGGATTGAGATCATACAAAGGGTTTATTGCTTTAATATAAATTTGAAAATACTAATATGGGAAACTGCTTTAAAGTATATTTCATTTGGTTATGCTAACACAGTTTAAGAAATATCTTTGTCGAAACAGATTATCACACTTAGTCAGCTGCACAACTCAAGTGAAAAGTTATCTAAAAATGTTGCCTTCATTAGTTAACAAGGGATATAATCCTAAGTTTTTAGGTATATTTTTAAGTCCAGAAGGAATTTGAATGGAACAATAAAATGTAATCATTAGCTCAACAGTATGACCAAAGAGCATTATCAAATTATAGATCAACAAGTAAAAGTGGAGAGAGAATCTTTTGATATATGAAATTGTTTTAATATATAAAAATAAATGATCACTTCTGAAAGTGAAACACAGAGTTCTGTTCACTAGTTTTACCTATTATCATATTTATGATGTAAACACAATTAAAAATATATTTTATTAATACCTAGTTTAAAAAAAGAACACTGTAATAAGCACCTCAGGACTAGAATGCCATAAAAAATTATTATTATTTAGGAAAATGGATGTCAATATATATGTATTACTCTCCTAGAAAATTATGTAAATAGAATCAAGCATCTTTAATGCCATCAGAGTTACAGAGTATCCAAGAATTTAATATTATGCAACTTAAATTTTAATTGAACTGAAGAAATGGTTTTATTGGCAGGCCAAGTTGCCATCAAGAATTTGTTCTTATGACCACCAGAGGGCGCCAGTGCCTGAAGCACGCTTGGTGTAGGTGTAATCTAACCTTTAGTTGATAACTTGAATTTTACATTCCAAGGTTAAAAATGCTTTTTAAAAAGATGGATAACTTCTAAGAAATATATTTACATTCTTTAACACCCAAATAATGTTGGATTATTATATAAAAACAGAGCACACTGGCTTATTTTGTTTAAGATTCATTTAACAGGACGTTATTAATATTTCTAAATCAGGAATTGAAAGGACAACATTTGTAAATATGAATAAAAAGAAACTTCTTAACCTACTAACACTAACAATTCATTTAGCACCACATATATAGCACCAGAGTAGATACTGATAGTTCACACTTATTAAAAACTTGAATTGCAAAGAAACTTCAAAATTAAAGCAAGTATATGGTGGTTGTAATGACTTTTCAGCACCATTAACCAGTGAACTGTGTAACTTTCTAAGTTGTTGACTGACCTCTCATAAGTCAAAGTTAGAAGATGAAATAATTTTTAAAAATTATTTTGCATGTGTTTAAATGTCTTCCCTCACACATATAACAATACAAAAATATGCAAGTATAAAACAAAGATATTAGACGTTGATAGAAATCTAATTTTACTCTCCCTAAACACTTCCGTGGGAAACAGCTTCCTCCCATCCAAGATTGGCGTCCTATGCTCCTGTAGAACATTGGGAATGTTGTTATACAAGGGGAGAAAACAGACCCCGGTGTAAGCATGACTGTTCCTTCCTGAACACACTCAGATGATCTGTTTAACTTATGTGTTCACTTAATAAGCAGGATGTGAACACAGAACACTTGAACTGGCCTAAATATGTTTTCGATTGCTTATGTAGATAAGTTGATCTAACACAAGCATATACTAATGAGAAAAATATATATTGCTTCAATTCAAATATTCTGAGTAAATTATAATGATTGAATTTTCCCTACTGTTTGGTCAGCTCTGTGCTAAAACTTCATGGAACTTTCAAATGAGTATTTCCACAAAAGTTTCAGATGAACTGCCAAGTGAACTTGGTAGGGAAGTCCTAACGGACTGCGGAAGTGATGCTTCTTAGACTACTGGACAGGAAAAAAAACAACAAAACATGATAACAATGAAAATTGTTTCTGCCACATTTTAAAAGCAAACTTACCTACCATAACCAGGAACATTAAGAGTGTGCCTACACAACTCAAATACAATTCTGTAAAGGAATCCATCAGTTTAACAGCTCAACTCGTAATTTTTCCAGTCTTTTGATGACATGGAAGCCAAAAAAACTGATGTTATGACAGATTTTTAAAAAATTTTTCTACTGAATAAAGGATGTAATGAAAAATCCATACCAAAAATAAAAATCAATGCTGTAGAATATGTATGCCAATCACCATTTCGAATGAAACGTATTGAAATGAAAACCTCCATACTATTTAAAGCTGCTCTTATGAAATAGCTTATGCCCAGACCCTTTTTCCCTCTGGGAGTTACAGTGAGAAATAGCTATCCTAGCACCATTGTTGCATGCTGTGAAAAGTATGACACTCTGGGTTGATTCAAGCAAATGTTCATTTGCTTTAGCCTAGCAAATAAAACATTTCACATGGCCACTTTATATTACTAACTTTAAGAAGCACAGATAGAATAACAAATATACCCGTTACATTTTCAGCTGAGTTGTTAAGTTATAAATAAACTTATATTTGGAAAGGACTGTTGTGTACAAGTTTATGAGTATGTGGTTCCTAGTCTTAATCTGTTATATTTGGTGCTTTATCTGGATTGTTGATGCACTCAAAGCTTTGTATCTAAGACATTTTTGTCTTAATGAAACATGGAAAGGTGAGGTTCTTCTAATTCTTGCAATACTAGACTGTTGTGTTAATTCTAAAAACCCATTCATATAAAAACTTATTACACTATAGCCATTATATAAGAAGCTGTTATAAACACACAAAGATAAGACAGAATTTCTGCCAAAGAGGAGCTCATGAAAGACTTAATTTTATCGCAAATAAAACTTCACAACATTAATGATAATTCTAATATTCATGATTTTCTACTAATATGGTAATTTTACCTTCAAATGAACTTCTGTGAATCATGTGGCAAATATCATCATTCTTTTTGAGACCTGAGAAATCAAGCCACGCAGGTAAACCAGCAATAGGATGGAACTGATCATAGCCTTTTTTTGGTTTAATAGTTATTTTACTACTTCTGTAGAACTAGTTTAGGAAACTCAAGAAATACTATCTAGATAAAGCAAACAAATATCCCACTAATGAGCTTTCTCTCCAATTGCCTGTATATATTAGCTAAAAGCTGATTTGAGACCTGACTCTTCCTGTTGTTTCTGTTCTTCACATTAGTCTCCAAAAATACTTATTTTTAATAAAATCTATATATGTTACCACAAAAGCAAAGTCGTTTGATAGGAAAACATTTGGTCAGATTCAGTGTGTGAAAGAAATCTGGCCAATTATTTGTCATCATGAAAACCTGAACTCCAGATGCTGGATAATCCCCCATTGGATTTAATTAACTATCTGTCATCTTTCAATGAATCTACACTAAGCAACTGCAAATGTGTATGGAATTTTAAACAAGTAGCTTCCTTCTGTTATTTGTACTCTGGAACTAACTGTGTTTACTGATTCTGTAATTCTACTGCAGCATTATATAACTTGAACCACACACGCACATGCATGCACATGTAAAATGTAATGTGTTAAGTGTCTTGATCCATGTGTTGAATTTCTCCTCTCTGAAAGTGATTTGGAAATAAGCATTTCCAAAATCACATGAGTGAAATTTTCACAGTGACTTTGACTTGCTTTCCACCATGCTTCACTTTTGGGGCTTCCCAGGTGGTTCAATGGTAAAGAATCCACCTGCCAATGCAGGAGACACAGGAGATGCAAGTTCAATCCCTAAGTCAGGAAGATCCCCTGAAAAAGGAAATGGCAGCCCACTCCAGTATTCTTGCCTGGAGAATCCTATGGACAGAGGAGGCCGGTGGGCTACAGTCCATAGCGTTGCAAAGAGTCAGACAGTACTGAAGCGACTGAGCATGCACACATGCAAACTTAATGGAGAACTGAAAAATATTCTTCTACTTAGATATGGTAATAAAATTTGGTAATTAGTGCTTAGAAAATCATCTGAAGAGGCCCCCTTTCACAAAATCATAGCTGTTTGTGGTGTGTACATGAGATTTTCCACATGATGCTCAAGGACCACCATGCTGAATAGACTGATTCTCATCAAATAAGGACAAGCAGAACGATGGAGAGCAGAAGATATCCTTGGAACCTGCACTGTTTCTTTCTGGTATCCCTCACCTCCTGCTCACAGGCTTCAAGGTATATTAAACCTTCAGGATATGCCTTTCTGAGGCTCTCCGTGTGTGTGTGTGTGTGTGTGTGTGTGTGTGTGTGTGTGTGTGCGCGTGCTTGTGTGGTAACGCTATTTCCGTGGGGTTGCATGCCTGTCTCCTGAATCTTACTTCTCTTGGACCTTGTCAGTTCACTTAGGTCTTGCTTTCCACCTCCCAAAACAACTATTTACACTCACAGTTGTTCATTCTTCCCTGCCTCATTTAGTTCCAAGCACTATAGCTACATTTCATGCTAACCAGGAGAACCTACATATTACATGGCATGGCCTATCACCTATTCCGCCTACATGTGAACATCGTTGGGTTCCCTTCCTCAAATTTACATGAAAAATCAACTTGTTAACAAATAACATTTTTACAGCAAGATATTGAGTTGGCCAAAAAGTTCACTTGTTTCCCCGTAACATCACAGAAAAACCCGAACAAACTTTTTGGACAACCCAATAATTAGGCTGCATTATTTCCTGAATATTTTTGTGAGCTTCTTGAAGACAGGAATTATGTCTTATTATCCTTGCATGATCAGAACATAACTAGCAGAGTTCCTTGCCCATCATAACCACTCCACACATGATTACTGGTTCAATAAAAGAGGTTAAGCAAAATAAATGCGTTCAACCTTACAAAAATTGAGAATATCTTTTGGTGGACCCAAATAAAACAAAATATTTCCAGAATGAAATCTGTGGTTCTTAATTAAATTATTATATCTAGGTATCATGGAGTTTTATTAGTAGTTTGCAAATGATCAGTTTGGGGTTATTAAAGAAATGGGTGCAGGAGATGTCCTACAACCTAACATATTGTTTAGAATAAGATTTTTAAAAAATTCCTCCAAGATAACTACAAAATCATATTATCTATGTATTACATCATCTATGTATGTGTATTTATAGGCCAAATATATGTTCTATTTGTTAGAAACATACATAATTTCTTTGGAAAACAAGCTTTGGAATTGGATGCATCAACTAAGTCAATACTACATACACAGTATTTTAATTTAGACTTAGAGGTCAGAAAATAGACATGGATGTTTGATTACCTCAAAGGATTAAACAAACATACAAGATAAACACTAATCTTTACAATGAATAATAAAAGGAAAACAAGATTATGATAAAATATGTATAATATGTGCAAAACTCAATATATATATATGCCTATGATTCCCAGAAACCATTGTATTTCCTGGAGGAAAAGATAAGCTTATTTAAACCAATACAGGTAGTTTGACGTTACACCTGGAAAGCAGAGATTGTCAGTACAAGACCCTCCATAACTTGGAGGGCAAGCTGAACATGGTACTCCTACTTTATATGGTGCTTCTCCGATCCAGTTGCCCCTAGGAAAAAAAGAAGACAGCGTAAGTGTTACTTGCTCATTTTTTAAAGTTTGATTGTCCTTAAGCACATGATCACACATTGACGTGTGATGACTTTCAGAAGTGTGTCATTTTTAGAAAAGCACTGAAAGTTACATCCATTTCTTATTTCTATAGCAATTTATTCTATATATCTTACTTTTAAAATTCTTTCTTTCTGAGTAAGTTACTATCATGTTAATTTACAATAATTTACAAAGCATGGCGACATTATTTGTCAACCCACATCTGACTTGATGCTCTATCCATCACCACCGCTGCCTCTTTCCTACTGCAGCCTTCCAGAACACATACGCTGTGTCCTCTTAAATGTACTTTTTAAAAAGTCATGCTAATATTATTATAAAGATGGTAAAATATATACAAATACATGCATATATACACACATATATAGGTGTGTATGTGCTCAGTCGCTCAGTTGTGTCCAGTTCTTTAGGACCCCATGGACTGTAGCCCGCTAGGCTCCTCAGTCCATGAGATTTTCCAGGCAAGAAAACTGGAATAGGTTGTCATTTCCTTCTCCAGGGGACCGTCCCGATCAAGGGATCAAACCCTCCTCTCTTACGTCTCTTGCATTGGCAGGCGGGTTCTTCACCACTAGTGCCACCTGGGAAGCCCATATACGGTATATATACAATTCGGGGAGGCTTAGAAATGGTGACATGAGCAAGAAGT
This sequence comes from Cervus elaphus, assembly GCF_910594005.1. NCBI lineage: Eukaryota > Metazoa > Chordata > Mammalia > Artiodactyla > Cervidae > Cervus > Cervus elaphus. Next base: position 41,217,561 of record NC_057835.1, on the reverse strand, counting down.
TGTCATAAGCACAAAAAACAGGTTCTAAGTGTTCAAAGGATTTCTTTCTAAAGTTGAATAGATTCTCAATATTCATAAAATGAGACACAGAAAACTCAGTAAGAGAATAATGGCTTACAGAAGCAATCATTAAAGATGATTCCAAAACATTTTCCCACATGTAAACTCACAGTTATAATTTTTAGCAATACTGTTAATTTTTTAAAATAATGCTGAACATTTAACTGAATGTTGTCAATATTTTCCTTCATCTTGATGGCCATAATGATACACCAAATTCAGCATTTAGGATAAAAACAGTCACAACGTCTTACTGTTACTAAGCTCTTTTAGCTATGACAGAGGAAGCAATGAATTTATTTTCCATAGCATGGTGACTAGTAACTACAGTGCTAACAGATAACCACAGAGCCAGAAGTGTGAAGGAAACTGAATGGTCAGGAGAAAATGTGGTGTGTTGATAGTAAAAAGTCAGGGTTGAAGATAAAACAACAGTGGAAAAGCTAAAATACTGAGCCATTGGGGAAGCCCCATATTCAATAGTAAATCAGTCAATGGATAAACATATTATTCGTCCTTTTAATTTTTATCCTTTCAGGCTAATTCATTTTCATTCTCTCATTTCTCTCTCTTTCCCTCCACCACCTCCCCCTGCCCCTCCACCACCCAATCCTGTGTTTCATTTTTCCCTGAAAAACAGGGAGGCTTGAGATAACTTCATGCTGGTATTCAACTATCAGTCAGAATTTTTAAACTTTCTCCACTGCCTGTTTCAAAAAATAGTTCTCTGTTACAGCAAATACACCATACTAACACAATATCTTAATCTCTTAGACATAAAACAATCAGACATCTCATCAATAATATTGCAAAAATCCCATCATTGGCCAAAAACAGAATAGCCAAATGAATGTAATAAAAGCCTCTTTCACTATTTGAGTACTGCCTGGCCTATTTATGTCAGAAAGAAGAGTTAGAGTCTTAATAGGAAAATATAAGGTGCATAACTGAAAATATCAAACAAATGCACAGTTTTAATGCTTTTCATGATGCAGTCACATTTTACTTTCCAAATATTACTATTCTAATAACTGTGGAGAGGGGACCATTGGGAAAATCGCTATTTTTCTAACTTTGCAAAAACACTGCCCCTGGCATACGACCATATGAATGAGTAATGCAGTTATTTGTGAAACGTTTTCTCATTCCCTCCCCATACTGGCAAAGCTGGAGAAAAATCTTTGTTTGGGACTTACTTTGGAAGACACCAGGCGTGTCATAAATCCTTTGCACATTTTAGTATTTACTCCAAAAGGGAAAAGACTCATGTATAAATAATGGAACACTTTATCCAAAAAGTCATTGTTATCAAAAAGGCATTTTATCAAATGTTAACAAATGTTTGTTTATCCTCATAAAGAATGCTCACAAATATAAAATACAACTATATTGTATAATATTTGATCAATTTTCACAATATGAAATATATAATTTTATGTGTGCCACAGGATGAAATTACTGAATTTTTTTGTACTGAAGTTTAGATCATGGCACAGCTTTCATTAAAAAGATGTCATTGCATTTAAATTTTCCCTTCTGATTCTCTATGCCTCCTTAACCACCTATGGAAAAAAAATAAATTGTGATTTTAATTCTACCCTTAAAAGAAAGAAGAAGGGCTTGTTTTCTTTTCCTAGTGAAAAAGTTAAGCCAACATTCTAGGAATGATTGATGAGAATACTGTGGTGTTGATAAATTCCCTAGAAGATCCTTGCCTGAGACTTTTATATAAGCTATCAAAAGCCTGGAAATACATGTTTATTTTATAATTTACCAGGTCTAAAGAAAGACGAGGAGGAGAATTTAGTGAATCTCCAAATCACAAATTGTCTTGCCCAAAATTTTAACCTAGAATCCTTGTGAAAAGAAATCTTTCAGCTTTTAACTTTTCAGATAATATAAGAAGACGGAAGATTTGAGGATCTGAGCTTGTTAGTTAAGTCTTACTCATATTATTTACCTGTCAAAAGTATCTATCAGACTGAAGATATTTAACATCATTAAAGATTCCAGAAAGTAGAAGCCAACCATATACTCACTTTGGGGCATAGTTGCACACCAAATAAACTGCACGGCGCCATACAGCTCCCCAGACGTTCATGTTTTGACAAGTATGAATTGCACATCCTATTCGATTGGAGGTGGCCCAAACCATCTGAGAAAGTAAACCGATATACCATTATTAGAATCAGGAGTTAAGAAAACGCAGGTTCACCAAAATAGAAAGAGCATTTTTTTAAAAAGAATGAATCAGAACTGAACAAGACAAAATAACCTGTGTATAATGTGTGCACATGGGGCCGAAACATCTCATAGGACATCGGGGATTGCAATCCTGGGGATATGGAAAGGCATAGTCTTTCACTTCATCATACCATGGCTTGACCAACTGGAGAATAGAGCGGTATCTAAATATCAAGAAACACAATGAGAACTCACAGCACAGCAGTGGCAATGTATGGTGGACTCACATTAAATTACAAGTTAATTGTTCTTTTGCAGTCTATTGATGGCAGATCAAGAGCATATCCACTCCCTCATAATTACCATCACCACCCAGCAGAATCCTCTATTCCTCCCAGTAGAGCCAAGCATGAAAACGTTCAGGCCTGGAGCAACTGATCCTGTATTTGTTAGTATGAGTCTGGTTGTTTCAAAAAGAGAAATGCAAATCTTTCCGGAAGTATCATCTTTACCTTGTTTTACCAATGTCAGAAATGTCTTTCATTGGAATCTTATATGTAATTAAAAATTAGATATTAAAAAAAAACCTCTGATACTAGACTCAGAGTGTTTTTTCCCCTTAAAGTTGTATCATTTTAATTTAATGAGAATACACCTGATTTCTCTCCCCTATATGGAAGGGAATGAGTCTTTGAATGTTGGATGATGACCTCTCACAGTGTAGAAAAATTATCCTGTTACTGGAAGCAGCTTCATTCACAGTTGTATATACTTGCATATACATATAAGTGCATATGTATATATACATAATGTGTAAATACATTGAATTTGTATAACACATATATAGGAATATGCAAACATGGGAAAGCTGCATACACAATAATGGCTTCTGCCACGATCAAGGGATTTTTCTGAGCTCGAAGAGATAGGATAAGGATACAACCTGATTCTTTCAAAGATTCTGTGAGATTAGTGTAGAATAGATTAAGGGATGGTGTTCCAAGGGTGAAAGAGAAAACTGGGGGTTTTTTGGCTCTTTTAAAAATTTAAATAATTTTTGAAGACATCTAAAACAGTCATAGGCCAATTATCAGTGGCTGACATATAGGGAGTTCTCAATAAATACTTGTAGATATTACTTGAAATTGGTGCTACTAACACTTGGAGTCCACAGGCAATAAAGTTATCTGGATAAACGGTATCAGTGAAACTATCTCTTACCTTCCAGTTCGTACAGATAGATTTTGACCCAAAAATCTCAATAAGTAAGAAGGTCCATGGTCCCAAATGCAGGTAGCTGCCCAAGCCTCTGCAGACTTTGCAAGATTTTCATCCCAAACCTGTATAAGGGGAAAAAACCCTTCAGCTTACTGGGTTTGCTATTAACAAACAAAAAGAGGCAAGAAAGGATGCTACCATTTCCTAAAGTTCTTTCTCTTCTACTTCCTGACTGAAAGAAAGCAAGATTAGGTCATTGTTATTTAAAGTTCTACAATACAGTATGGTTATTCCTCAAAATCTTTATTGTTTTAACAGTGTCATCTAGACCCAAAGTCCAGACATCAATTTTAGTAAAGGATGGGTTAACCAAAATATTGTATCTAGATGTAACTTGGAGACACCTCCTACTGACAACTAAAGTTTGAGTCTGCCAGAGTCAAACGACTTCCCTGGAGTTTATTCAGAGCTATTAATATACCTCAAAAATTAATATGATCAAATTTATTCAAATAATGAACCAAAACTGACAATGTATAATATTATAACTTTTATTGAGGTATAATTGATATGTAACAATTATAAGTTTCAAGGGTACAACTTAATAATTTTTATATATGTATATATTGTGAAATTATCATCACAAGAAGTCTAATTATAACATTCATCACCACACACAGTTCAAATTTTTATTCTTGTGAAGAGAGCTTTTAAATTCTATTTTTTAGCAACACTCAAATATATAATACAATACTATAACTATAGTCACCATACTGTATATTACATCCCCAGGAATTATTTTATAGCTGAAAGTTTGTACCTTCCACCCACACCCAACCTCATCTCTGGCAACCACCTATCTGTTCTCTAGATCTATGAATTCAGTGTTGTTTTTGTTGTTGCTGTTTTTAGATTTCATATATATGTGATACCATGTGTTGTCTTTTTCTGATTTATTTCATTTAGCATAATGCCTTTAAGTTCCATCGATGCTGTCACAATGGCAAGACTTCCTTGTTTCTTATAGCTGAATAATATTCCATTTATCCACTTATCTGTTGATGATAATTTAGGCTACTTCCATATCTTGGCTATTGTAAACAGTGCCACTGTGAACACTGAGGTGAATGTATCTTTTTGAGTTAGTATTTTAGTTTCCTTCAGATGAATACCTAGAAGAAGAATTACTATATCATACAGTAGTTCTATTTTTATTTTTGGGGAGACATTCTATACTGTTTTCTACAGTGTTGGCACCAATTTCCATTTCCATCTACAGTGCACAAGATTCCCTTTCTCCATATCCTCTCCAACATTTTTTATTTCTTGAGTCTTTGACAATAGCCATCCTAACAGACATAAGATGACATCCCATTGTAGTTTGGATTTGCATTTATGCCAACTTTTAAAGGTCAAACTACATCTAAGTATAATATGATATAATTTGATATGTTGTGTCATTTGAATATTTTATAGTAATAATAATATTAGAATTGCCATGAACTGGAAACATAGAAGTATTTAATATAACAATGTATTTAACTAAAAGGAAATTAATTTAGTGACTTTGAAATTAAACAGGAAAAAAAAATAACTGATGAACCCTTCAAGAGACACTTTCATCCTAGGAAACCATGGCACCCACCCTCAAAAAAGACTTGTTAGTTGTTCAAAAATTGTCTTAAATTAGAAAAATGAAGTTATGTTACATAAATCTATCTAAAATTATACTAAAATATATTCACTCACAAAGTTACATAAATCAGAACTATCGAGAAAGGATCTGGACTAATTCTATGGTGACAGTGGCCAAATCTCCACTGTCTATGTAGAAAGAAAGATCATTCAGAAAGAACTTTCTTTTAATTATATAGAATATAATCTGCCCATTTGAGGATTAAGTTAAATATGGCAAGATATCACATAATACCCTTTTAATACTTTGGCCACCTGATGGGAAGAGCCAACTTATTGGAAAAGATGCTGATGCTGGAAAAGATTGCTGGCAGGAGGAGAGGGGGGCAACAAAGGATGACATGATTGGATGGCATCATCGACTCAATGGACATGAGTTTGAGCAAACTCTGAGAGATAAAGAAGGACAGGGAATCTTGGTGTGCTGCCATTCATTGGGTGGCAAAGAGTCAGACATGATTTAGTGACTGAAAAACAACCTTTTAATAGATGAGTAAGCAGTGTTACAGAGTACCTGATGAACTATGGACGGAGGTTCGTGACATTGTACTGAAGGCAGTGATCAAGACCATCCCCAAGAAAAAGAAGTGCAAAAAGCCAAAATGGCTGTCTGAGAAGGCCTTACAAATAGGTGTGAAAAGAAGAGAAGCAAAAAACAAAGGAGAAAAAGAAAGATATACCTATTTGAATGTAGAGTTCCAATGAACAGCAAGGAGAGATAAGAAAGCCTTCCTCAGTAATCAGTGCAAAGAAATAAGAGGAAAATAACAGAATGGGAAAGACCAGAAATCACTTCAAGAAAATTAGAGATACCAAGGGAACATTTTATGCAAAGATGGGCTCAATAAAGGACAGAAATGGTATGGACCTAACAGAAGCAAAAGATACTAAGAAGAAGTGGCAAGAATACACGGAAGAACTGTACAAAAGTGATCTTCATGACCCAGATAATCACGATGGTGTGATCACTCACCTGGAGTCAGATATCCTGAAATGTGAAGTCAAGTGGGCCTTAGGAAGCATCACTAGGGACAAAGCTAGTGGAGGTGATGGAATTCCAACTGAGCTATTTCAAATCCTAAAAGATGATGCTGTGACAGTGCTGCACTCAATATGCCAACAAATTTGGAAAACTCACCAGTGGCCACAGAACTGGAAAAGGTCAGTTTTCATTCCAATCCCAAAGAAAGGCAATGCCAAAGAATGCTCAAATTACTACACAATTGTACTCATCTCACACACTAGTAAAGTAATGCTCAAAATTCTCCAAGCCAGGCTTCAGGAACCGTGAACTTCCTGATGCTCAAGCTGGATTTAGAAAAGGCAGAGGAACCAGAGATCAAATTGCCAACATCAGCTGGATCATCAAAAAAGCAAGAGAGTTCCAGAAAAACATCTATTTCTGCTTTATTGACTATGCCAAAGCCTTTGACTGTGTGGATAACAGCAAACTGTGGAAAATTCTGAAAGAGATGGGAATACCAGACCACCTGACCTGCCTCTTGAGAAACCTATATGCAGATCAGGAAGCAACAGTTAGAACTGGACATGGAACAACAGACTGGTTCCAGTTGGGAAAGGAGTACGTCAAGGCTGTATACTGTCACCCTGCTTATTTAACTTATATGCAGAGTAAGTACATCATGAGAAACGCTGGGCTCGAAGAAGCACAATCTGGAATCAAGATTGCTGGGAGAAATATCAATAACATCAAATATACAGATGACACCACCCTTATGGAAGAAAGAGAAGAAGAACTAAAGAGCCTCTTGATGAAAGTGAAAGAGGAGAGTGAAAAAGTTGGCTTAAAGCTCAACATTCAGAAAACTAGAATCATGGCATCCGGTCCCATCACTTCATAGCAAATAGATGTGGAAACAGTGGAAGCATTGTCAGCCTTTATTTTTTTGGGCTCCAAAATCACTGCATATGGTGACTGCAGCCATGAAATTAAAAGATGCTTACTCCTTGGAAGGAAAGTTATGACGAGCCTAAAAAGCGTATTAAAAAGCAGAGCCATTACTTTGTCAACAAAGGTCTGTCTAGTCAAGACTATGGTTTTTCCAGTAGTCATGTATGGATGTGAGAGTTGGACTGTAAAGAAAGCTGAGGGCAAAAGAATTGATGCTTTCAAACTGTAGTGCTGGAGAAGACTCTTGAGAGTTCCTTGGACTGCAAGGAGATCCAACCAGTCCATCCTAAAGGAGATCAGTCCTGGGTATTCAATGGAAGGACTGATGTTGAAGCTGAAACTCCAGTACTTTGGCCACCTGATACAAAGAACTGACTAATTTGAAAAGACCCTTTTGCTGGGAAAGATTGAAGGCAGGAAGAGATGGGGATGACAGAGGATGAGATGGTTGGATGGCATCACTGACTCAATGGACATGAATTTGGGTAGACTCCGGGAGCTGGTGATGAACGGGGAGCCCTCGCATGCTGTAGTCCATCGGGTCACAAAGAGCCAGACATAACTGAGTGACTGAACTGAACTGAATCAATGTTAAGGGCTACCTAGGTGGTTAGTTGCTAAAGAATATGTCTGCCAATGCTGGAGATGCAGGTTCAATCCCTGGGTCAGGAAGATGCCCTGGAAAAGTAAATGCCAACCCAATCCCGCATTCTTGCCTGGGAAATCCTAAGGACAGAGGAGCCTGACAGGCTATAGCCCATGGGGTTGTGAAAGAATTGAACACAATTTAGTGACTAAACACATACATACAATCAGTGTTAAATATGGTATATTAAATGGAACACATTCATTCTATAATATTTTAATAAAAAGTTAGTGTCTGTTTCTTTATGTACTTGGTTTTTCTTTGAATTGATATAACAGTCTTTTACAATTACAAAAAAACATTTTGTATTATGTTTTTCACAGTTATTTAGCTCTGTAAAATATTATAAGGACCCTGATGCTGGGAAAGATTGAAGGCAGGAGAAGGGGACGACAGAGGATGAGATGGTTGGACGGCATCACCGATGCAATGGACATGAGTTTGAGTAGGCTTCAGAAATTGGTGATGGACAGGGAAACCTGGTGTGCTGCAGTCCATGGGGTCGCAAAGAGTCGGACGTGACTGAGCAACTGAGCTGAAACGAACTGAACTGATAAATTATTACTTCAAACTTCTTTGTTTTATCTGCAAAAATCTGCACAAAAGTATCAATAATATAAAATAAATTTATATTGGATATCATAGTATTCTAGGACTGAAATTAACTTTTAACAGTATTTTGTTTCTCTAATAAAGGATTTGAGTATTCCTCTGATATTTTTAATGAAATATGAATTTATAAAGTATGGATTACAGTTCATCAAAACAGCACACATGCAAAACAGCACAATTACCTCATAAATGAATTTTAAATGGAATGGCATCAACAAATTATGTCCCTTGAACTAATTATAATCACTTTGGGGGAAAAAGAAACACATCTAAGTATTATTTACACATTGAAGTATAGTGCACTCAGAATAATAACTGCCAAAAACACCATTTTTCTGTTTTTATACAGTCATTTGAGAAATAATCTTTCTTACAGTCTTCCTTTTTAAAGATTTTTCTTTCATGTGGGCAAATTTTTTTAGTCTTTATTGAATTTATTGTAATATTGCTTCTGTGTTATGTTGGAATTTTTTTGGCCTTGAGTTATGTGGAAGCTTAATTCCCTGAGCAGAGACTGAACCCTTGCCCACTATAGTGTGGAAGGTGAAGTCTTAACCACTGGACTGCCAGGGAAGTCCCTTTCTTATAGTCTTGTTCTGCATAGCACAAATAATACTGAAAAAGAAAATATCCTGCATTCTAACTTTTAAGTCTACTGTTACGACCATCTGCAACTGAGGACATATCAGTTATTCTGTCTCCCAGTTAACTCATCTATAAATAAGGAGATTAAATGAAGCCATCTCTATAGTCTCTTTCCTCTTCAGCATTTTATGATTTAAATACCTGAGTAGCCCCAGCATCAGGACCAAGAAGATTTATTATATTGGGCTATGAATTGTTCAGTTCTAGCCTTTTCCACACCACAGGGAGAATAAAGCTAGATTCTTCACAAAATATTAAAATATTTAAGGTAGTAAACAAACAAATTTAATTTAGCATATAATAATTCTATGTGCTAACTCACATACTTAAAATGTATTGTGTATATCAAAGAGATAAACCAAAGAGTTCATGCTTCAAAAATATCATACATGAGCACCATTTTAAAATTATTATAAAGGATTTTAATAGGAAGACCGTGTATTTGGCATTATTGATGCCTACATTTTACATGTTTCTATGTACAGATATCATAATTAAAATTTTTGAGATTATAGTTGTGAGGGAAGAGGGATAACCATGTTTTTTCATGTTTGCTTTTAGGGAACTGATGGGAGGAATTTCTATCTGACCCTAAAGGAAGTTGCTGGGAAGCCTCGCAGACTGGCCAGGTCCCACACATAAAATGAGGTCGCTTTGCCCTCCCATGGGAGATCAATCATCTTTCTGAGGCCCACTGCAGAGATGCCCACCTCTCAGACTCATCCTGTAGAGAAATGAAGATCCAGGTCTTCAACTTAGGAACTACATATCTACTGTATTTTGTTGTCTCTTTGTCCGTTGGTTACAACTCCCAGGAGAATATGGGTAAGCAATGTATCCCTTCAATCTACATTGGCACTTAAATTTATTAATATGATTAGAGGTCTTTGAGTTTTGAAAACAGCAAATCAAGATAGCCTCTTTCCTATCCAGAAGCTCTAAACTGCGATTAATGTTGTCGGTTTAATCATGTGAAAGAATTCTAACAACTTATACAAGTTTCAGGAATGAAGTTGTAATCACCTAAACATTTGAGTAATATGTACATTTCTGGATGCTAAATGGGTAATCAATCTGCTGAATTTCATTAAGCATCTGTGATATTTATTTGAAATAATTTTAGTATCATACCCTACAAATGTTGCAAAAGAAAAGTCACAAGTGTGCACTTTTTTAACATTCTGTGAAATAACTAGCAAATATGCAACATGTGATATTCAGGTGTTAAACTAAACACCTGATATTTATTTAGCTTTTATGGAGCCAGCCTCAAATTCTGTATTTCTAGGTCTTGTCCCTCTGAAAGTGAATGTGTCAGTCTCTTGGCATTGTCTGACTCTTTGTGACCCATGGATTGTAGACCACCAGGCTCCTCTGTCCATGGAATTCTCCAGGCGAGAATACTGAAGTGGGTTGCCATGCCCTCCTCTGGGGGATCTTCCTGATCCAGGGATTAAACTTGGGTCTCCCACATTGCAGGCATTTTCTTTCCCATCTGTGCCACCAGGAGAGCCCTTTGTCCCTCTTAATGGATAAAATAATGTCATAGATAACTGAGTTGCCAACAATTAAAATCTTATCTTGCCTTCTAAAAATGAGGCAAAAATTGAGAAAATTATGCATGGAGACACAAAAACATTTACAGGAGCTAGTAGAAGTTAGATATTATGATTAAATAGTTCACAAAGTAAAGATGGCTTAAAACGGTGTCAGAGCATGCATAAGCCTGTATATACAGGCACTACTGCCCTGCGTGGTTTTCTTCCACTTTGTGTTACAAGCCATTTAGTTGGTCAGCTTGTAAATTGATTGATATAACTTTGAACTAAAATGTTTACCATAAGCTACTGTGCTTATAAGTAAATTTAGCACCTTGTCTGTGGAAACCACATAGTCTGATTAAGCCATGAGAGACATCCAGAATTCAAATTGATGTTATTTAATTGCTAGAAGAGTGTGGCTCCAAGAGATAGGAGGGACATGAAAAAAATGCAGAACCTCATTAGTCCAGGGGTCTTCAGAGCTTGGGTCAAAGAAATACAAAATTGAGTCAAAGAATGTCTCAGCATGAGACACTGACTTTCATAAATAGAAGAATTAGAGAATGATGTGATCCAGCCCAAAGATGGGGTTGTTTTATAAGCGATTTCCTAAAGTTTTGGTACTCATGACACAGTGGCCACCAGGACATCCAAAGCTCCCTCCTCAAACCCCAGTCACTATTGCTGGACGATAAGAAATGTAGACCAACTGAAAGACAACCCTAAAAACTACTTCAGAATGTACACCCGACACTGTTGGAGATGACATACTGGTTTTTTTTTTTTCAAGTGGGTAACATATTTTAATTCCAAGCATAAGAATTAAATGTAGAAGCATTTGAAAGAATTAAATATAAGTTGCTAAAAAGAATAAATATTTCTGGGTAAGGAACCTATACATATTTGATATTATTTATAGTGATTAAAAGAATGTGGCAACAGGTTATTAAAGCAACTAGTTAGCCTTGTAATTGCAATATAAAATGTGTTTATGAATAATTATTTATATTTGTGGTTTTAAGTTAAAAATTGTAAGAATATCTTGATATAATTTTTAAACAGTATTTCAAAATTTAGAACTTAAAAGTCACTGAATGTCCTAGCTTCTTAAGACTTTTAAATATATGGAAATGATTTTCAGTAAACCAAGTGAAATACTAAAGGTCAAATATGTTAAATCTATAAATGTAGCTTAAAATTTAAATTAATTAGATTTGTAAATAGTAACAGACACTAAACAAGTGTGATTGCCAAAACTTGCTAGATTTATGCATAGAACAAAAATATGTATAAGTGAAGCTAAAGTAGAAAACCACAAATATTACATTTTAAAATGACCTCTTAAAAAAATCTGTTCTGCACATGGAAACCATCTTCAAAGACATAAAATAATAAAAATAAAAATATCACACTGAATTTTTGAAGACATATTTCTACATCGGTTATTGTCAAGGATACTATGGTAGCAACAACACTGGAAATAATATGGCATGTCCTACAGATACTTGTTTTCTTGGACTTTTAAGCAGTCATTTCTCATATATTTAGGTAAAACATAAAGGCAGTTTAGATAGACAAGCTTTTGGTGTTTAAAAATAATTCAGCTGAGGTTCTTTGTTCTTTTCCTGGGTTAGATTGGGAAAGGACAGGTGACTTACAGAAGTGAGGAAGAGCCATTGAAAAGATATTAAGTGATGAAAAAATTATTTCCCCTGAGGGCGGTCAAAAGTTTTTAAAAAACACTTCCTGGGCATGGTTGTGGTTCTGTTTTGAATTGATGGGTTTATTCCCCTTAGGTGGAAATGCTTGGGAGGTGGCCAAAAGGAAACTGAGACCCAGTGTTAAGAATGAGCCGTGGTAAACCCGGAGGGGGTGGAGGGGCAGAAGAAGAGAAAAGGCTTTCACATGGGGAATTTTTGGCACTAGTCAGATTAATTAAATGCTATTAAACTGATTGAACTTTAAAAGAGAAGTAGTTAAAGGAGCTTGATTAAAAAAAAATTCCCTCAAGCCTCAAAAATAAACACAGATAGGGGATGGTATCATAACACAAAATATCAAAGTGGGGTCCTGAGTGTTTTTTAAGTGTTTAAACAAGGATAACAAGGACTTTCCTCAGGTAAGATGAGTGCTACCTTTCACATAGGTTGGGAAGGTAAATTTTTATAAAGAGATGATGTAGAAGTATACTTTTTTAGAAGAACTCAGAGGCGATCATTGGCAGCAGCATAAATTTCTTAAAAACTAACAAAAAAGGCCTTTTCTTGACCCCTCTTCATCTTCATATTCCAATGTATCATTCCTCTTCTTCCTCTTACAATGAAATTTCTTGAGTGTTGTCTTAACAGAGAATCCTCGATTTTTGCTCTTCCACACTCAAGCCCACACCTGCAGGCAGGTTTCCCTCTATGTCCGCTCTACTCAAACTGATCTCATCAATATCATCAATGGTCATTTCCCAGTCACCATCTTACTTGGTTAATCAGCAGCTTTTAGACTCTCTAACCACCTGCTCCTTCTGGACTCACTTCCATTCCTTGGTTTCATGACCCCACACTTGCCTCGTTTTTCTCTGACTGCTGTGTCTCCATATCTTTGCTGCTTCTTCCTCATCTCCCTAACCTGTACGTGCTAAAGGATTCCCAGGGCTCAAGCCATGTCTCTGTCTCTCTCTCTGTCTGTCTCTGTCTCTCTCCACCACTCTTCCCTGTTTCATCTATATTCACTGCTTAGCGAATCACATCCAGTATCATGCATTTAAATACTATTTATAAGCTAGTAGTAGTATTCCAAATTATATCGTTATACTTCTCCACTGAATTCCAAACTAATCTATCCATCTACCCACTTTAAATCTTTACTTAACAAGTCCAAAATTGAGTTCCAATATTCTCAGTCCTACCCCTACTCCCTACTCCCTAACCAGCCCAGGCAGTCCTCCTCCCATCAGTGAATGGTATAACCCTATTTCTTCCAGTTCAGGGGTCACCAAATCTGAACCATTGCTTGCTTATATATTATCTATGCTGTTTTTGTGTTACAGTGGCAGCATAGACTGCAAGGCCTGCAAAGCTAAACATATTTATCATCCAGTCCTTTACAGAAAAAGTTTACCAACTGCTCTTGTAGTTGCTCAGGCCAAAAAATCCATAGTTGTCTTTACTCTTTGTTTGCTTAATAATCTTTATATGCTCTGTCAGCACATCTTATTGATCTTACCATCAAGATCCTGTCTATCCAGATTATACCCACGGATCATCACCATTATTGGCACCACCTTGAGTGAAGCCACCATCATTTTGTTATCTGAACTATTGAAAAAGACTCCTAGCTCAGAAAATGTTTCATACACATAAAGCCTTAATATATAAATTAATGAAGGCATGGATAAAATAAAAATATTCAGAATTTGAGGTAAGACTACTTAAACAGGATTGGTGATTAGGAAATAAAGGAAAGAATTTTTCAGTGCTTTAATTTATGCATGGCTCAATCTATACTTCAGTCAAGTGCTTTGAAAATGCCTAAGTGTTATTTAAATGTAATCAACCTCAATGATTGGTTTCAGGGTTGTTCTAGTAATGAAAATGAGTAAAGAAATATTGGGTATAAGATGAAAAAGTACAACTGTTGCTTGACATCTGGACAATTATTTGAAAGAGAGAAAGACTTGGAAATGAGTGAATTTTCCTATATCCAAAGATGCTATTCTTTTTAACCGATTGCTGACACGTAGAGAGAGGGCACGTCTGTAAATGTTGCAGCTTTCCAGGATAATGTAGAAATCCTGATGTGTATGTGAAATGTACCCACCTCTGTGCTGCACTTAGTCACTAAGTTGTGTCCAACTCTGGGATCCCATGGACTGTTGCCCAACAGACTCCTCTGTCCATGGGGATTTTCCAGGCAAGGATAATGGAGTGGGTTGCCATGCCCTCCTCCAGGTGATCTTCCCACCCAGGGATTGAACCCAGGCCTCCCACGTTGCAGGTGGATTCTTGTTGCCAAATAGCTTTTTTAAATGCAAAATTCTCTGCAGTTCAACACTTGCAGAGCAAGTTAAACATGACTACTAATTGGAATGGTTGATGGGCCTATAGTTTGTGAACTCCAGTGGGAGTTATCATTGTCACCAACACACTTCTGTAGATAAGTGATCTTAGTACACATGAATGGTGGCAAGAAACAATGACCTTGGAGACACCTTGGCCCGAAACCTCCTTATACCAAACTTCCCAGATGGGGATGCTGTTTTTTATCAACAGTGGAAAATGTAAGAAATGCAAATTTCCAGATCAACCAATAGTATTGGTTGCTCAGTCATGTCCAACTTTTTGCAACTTCATGGACTGTAGTCCACTAGGCTCCTCTGTCCATGGGATTTCCCAGGCAAGAATACTGGAGTGGGTTGCCATTTCCTTCTCCAGGGAATCTTCCCGACCCAGGAAATGAAACCAGATCTTCCACATTGCAGACAGATGCTGTACCGTCTGAGGCAAAATTCATTAATCTAGGCAGCCGGTAATTGAGTATTTATTGGGAGGCACTGGGTATTGTGAATTCAACAGTCAGCAAGACTGATACGGACTCTGCCTTATAGTTTAGGGAAGAGATAGGCAAGTTAAAGAATTACTTGTTGTTTAGTTTCTAAGTTGTGTCCAACTCTTTGCAACCCCATGGACTGTAGCCTGCCAGGCTCCTCTGTCCGTGGAATTCTCCAGGCAAGAATATTAGAGTGGGTTGCCATTTCCTATTCCAGGGGATCTTCCCGACCCAGAGATTGAATCGGCATCTCCTGCGTCTCATGCATTGGCAGACAGATTCTTTACCACTAAGCCACCTGGGAAGCCCTACCAAACAAATAAGTGAAAAATCATAAATTACAATACATTATATAAATTAATTAGTATGTAATATAATACATTACCCATTATGCATATACAATGTATGTTATAAAGCCACTTCCAAAAAATGTGCTGCTTAGAAGTCTGCTTCTTTAGAAGCATCCTTAGTCAATCGTATATATTCCCAATTAAGTGTCATTCCACACTGCAGACTTGTAGCTCACCCACAATGACCATAGGATGTCTTGTGAAAATGAGTACTGAGTGACTATTCAAGTGAAATTTTGTGATAATATAGAAATTATCACTGGAATAATTCTTTCAGTTTAACATGTTCATTCTTCCAGTATATAGTCTCTTAATAAATAAATGGATATTTGAGCCACAAAATCTTTTTCTCAGCTCAGTTTTATGTCCTAAATCATGATCTCAGATACTTTCTCTCACCTGGGAAATCACTCCAGGGTCTCCAATGGAAACTTTTTGAGAAAGCAGATGCCCAGCCCAATCCTGGACCCAGTGAATCAACATTTCTGAGTTGGAGACCTTGAATGTGTGCTTACAAAGTTGTCTGTGTTCTTCCAATTAGAAATAATAGTTTAAAGCTTATTCAGTGGAGTGTCATTCTGATTGCAGAGGACTTTGGGCCTCCTCTTTTCTATCCCACTCCTACTCACCACACCCTGCTCCCGCACCCCCATACTCACACCACAGAAGAGGTTTGAGAAAAAGGGGGCATTTCTAGAAGTTGGTTTTCACTTAAAAGGACTTAGAACAGTGTCCTTCCTCTCTTTGAAACCCCATGGACTATACAGTCCATGGAATTCTCCAGGCCACAGTACTAGAGTGGATAGCCTTTCCCTTCTCTGGGGGATCTTCCCAACCCAGGGATCGAACCCAGGTCTCCCACATTGCAGGTGGATTCTTTACCAACTGAGCCACAAGGGAAGCCCAAGAATGCTGGAGTGAGTAGCCTATCCCTTCTCTAGCGGATCTTCCTCACCCAGGAATCGAACTGGGGTCTCTTGCATTGCAGGTGGATTCTTTACCAACTGGGCTATGAGGGAGGCCCTCCTTCCTCTCAGCTCTTGTACATTATTGATCCAAGATTTGATAAAAAATAAACATAGCCTTTCATCAGGAAAATGACTGGTTGTCACTGGTACTGACTGCTAAGCTCTGTGAGGTGGTTTGCTCTGTATCTTCATGAAAGGCAGAGTTACGAATGAGAGAGGTAATGAAACCACCCTGTTTGCTGAATAAGACAGCATCATTCATTGTGAGCATGACCGCTCCAGGAGGAGGGAACACATAGTCCGTGGTGACACAGATATGAACAGAGAGAACAGATGAGGCTCATGGGGCTTATTCAGAAATCAAAGGGAGCTCTAACTGCCTTTATTAAATGATATATCAGAAGTGACACACACATAACATTCTGAGAATCCGAAATCTTAGAGAAAGAACAGATAAAAAAATTTTAAAGTAAGGCAATCCTTTTCCGTGATAATAATGTTGACTCTGTATTTAAAATGCACATTTGATCTACAAGCAGCTTGGTTCATGAGAATATGAGATGACTCAGCAGGAGCATGTTCTACCTCACCTGCCAGCCTAACGTAAAAGGATGCAGCCACAGAAGTAGAATGAATGAAGACTAACTTGTCATCGCTCCTCTGTGCAGGTCGGGCCATGTCACTTCCATGCACCTCACTGCCAGAAGGGCACACAACATTGTAAAGCAACTATACTCCAATAAAAACTAATTTAAAGATAAGTAAACAAAAAGAAAGTCGGCCGTCATGAAAAAGGCCATCTATTTATTTAGACATGTTTATTATGCAAATAGATACATCTCTTACAGAAAAAATAGAGAACACACATGTTGGAACCCAACCAAGGACAACAGCCTAGTAAAAGGCATTCCTTACTCAGAGCCAAGCTGCTTGCAGACCCCAAGATGATCTAACTGGCAGCATTCCTGTGTGTATGTGTAACATAAGGGGTGGAGGGGAGTGGGGGAGACTTGATTTTCCATTTCCTTAATGGTACAACTTCTTACCTTTTCCAGGATTTTCAGAAGGCAAATATCTTTATGCCATCTTCCCTATGCTGGCCATACTCTGCGTGAAAGAGGTAGTATGTATAGGTATTTAGCACAAAAAGGCTGGAGGGTTAGAAAGAGCTGGGTGATTGGGGGTCAAGGTCTAATGCATGAATGCTCATAGCCTTCAAAGACTTGAAACACTATCATAATACAGAGTTTTCCTATGTGGCTGCCAAGGTTAGGAAGAGTACAGGAAGCAAGATTTGAATCCACATGAAGAAATACTTTCTAATATTCAGTGATGTCCTCAGATAAAATGCATGTGGAGACATTCCCGAGCCAGTGGGCTCAAGAGCAGGAGATGAACACATGGAGGGGAGTGTGTACTGTAGAGTCTCTTAAAGCATGGGCTTTGCTGTCAGACAGGACTGCGCTCTCATCATTTTGATTTACTTTCTCTGTGACCTTGGGGAAGCTACTTATGCTCTCCAAACTTCAAATTTCCTGTCTCTAAATAAAGAAAATTGTTCCCATTTCACATGACTGCTGTGAAGGTTAGGCGAGATAGTGACTAAAAAGAATTTAGCACAGTTTTAGCAGGGCAGGTTGTACAGAACGGTAAATATTATTATCGGAAGACCAGACACTGGAAGAGCTGTGGTCTGTGAGCTAGAAAGCTGCCTAAAATGGAAGATAATGTGAGGTGCATTTTCAATCACAATATCTGGCAGCCTAAAGTTTAAGAGACATCAGACTTTAAGTTTAGCAAGCAATCAGATAAGGTGAAAACAGATAAACCCTGAAGCAACTAACTAATCAGAAACAGAATTGTGTATAGATAATAAGGACCTTGCTTCCAGGAAAATAACATCAAACAGTGGAAGATAAAAATTAGAGAATGTTTCAGAGTTTTAAAATGTAATAACTCCCTTCCTTAAATCCCTCTTCAACATATGATTTATCTTTAAATTTTAAGACCACTTACTGATGGATTCTAGCAATGGTCCTCCTTTTGCAGGAAGTTAATACCTACCAGATATCATTTAATACTATACTTATATGCCAGGAAGATATTTTCATGTGTGGTTAATTTTTTTTTCTACCAACTCAGTGTTATAATCATCTAAAACCTGACTTCTTCATTGTTCAACTATCTTATGATACTCACGTAAACCCTGTATCTTGCTATTGTCCACTTAGTCAGAAGAATTCAAATGCCTTTCCGCCTACCTACTGCTTGCTGAAAACATGCTCTCCCTGGAATGCAGAGAGGCAGATTGAGTAGAACGCTCATATTTAATGAAATTATGAAATGTGAATTTGATGCATTTAGTAGGGTAAAAAAAAGATTGTGCCCTTAAGCAACATTTCTGGACTGTTTCAGTTGGGAGTATGTGATGTGAAATTTTAAGAGTCATGAAAAGTCTAGTCTAAACACACAACTTTGGGGGCATTCTTCCATATTTGTGTCAAAAAATATGCTTTTGGATGCTAAAATCTATCTGATTTTAGACACTATGGGTAACATGGACTGGAAACATTCAAATCATATCCCTCCAAACCTCAGTCCATGATGTATTTTATGCCAAACATTTCTCTTGACCACTTTAAACTGTTAGTCTTTATCTTCCCTGACTTCCTCCTACACCATTCTTTAGAAATTCTCATAGACAATTAAACATCTCGAGTCCATAACTATTTAATGGTCGTTGACGAACTATTAAATCGTTTTTAGATACATGAAATTCAGCACACCAGACCAGCCAGACTAGTCAACTTCTATTTTTCTGAAGTCCTTTGATTAATTTTCCCCCCAAACGTTATGCTGAGTAGGTCAGAAAGACTAGAGGCACCTGGCGCTATCTAGCCCTCTGAAACAGATTTGGATTCATGTTAATTTAAGTCTCAGCACTGATTCTAAAAAATAAAATAAATAAATAAATAAAGATACATGAAACTTTCTTGCAAAACTTCTTGAGTAGATTCCCAGACATAAAATCATCCATCCATGCTGTCTCCATGACACTACCCTACCCCCATTATGTAAAGTGGTCCATTCTGATTACCAAAGCATAATTCCCATCCCAAATTCTTTGTATTGAAAGAATGTTCCCTCCCACACACTAGCTACTATTTTCAGCCTCTCTAGATGTGCACCCTGGATGACAAACCTTCAGCTACCTAATGACTACCAGAAACCTGCACTTTATTTTGTTTTCTCCAATTCAGGGAAATTTAATTGTCTTAGTCAAAAACAGAGGCATCCTCCGTGGCTGCCCCCCAATATAAATCCTCATGCCACTTCTTCATATAAATCCCTCACCTCTACTGATTCAAGGCCCAAATTCATTTTGTCCCTATGATCTTAAGCGTCACTAAGGCCAATTCTCTCTCACCCAGGTGATTATAATGGTCTCTTGACTATGCTGTTACTTCTGCCTCTCTCTAGTCCCTCTCTCAACCTAAAACAAGAATGACCCTTCTGAAAGGCAAATTAATTTCATAACTTAAAACCCTCAACCGTTTGCCTTGATCTTAGAATAAAATTCAAATTTCTGATTACCTTCCCAGCCCCATCAAATATCACTTTTTCTTTTATCCTCTACATCCAAGCCACACTGAATTTTATCCTTCAGTGTATGTGTACCTTCTCAGAACACCCTTCCTCACCTACCACCCACTCCTTTTTTCCAACTCCTGCCTGCACAACTTTTATTTATTTTCATATTTAATATTTGAAATCATTTCCTCTTGGAAGTCTTCCCTGCCTCTCTAGCCCAGTCCAAGTTTGGGTTAGGTATGTGCCTTGTGATCCCAAAGTATCCTTTATTTACTCTACTTTAGCACTCAGCTCACTGCTTTGCCCACTTGCTTGTCTGTTTTCACAGTACTTCCTATAAAAATGTGTCTTTTTGCTCCCCATTGAATCCCTCAGCATGTCAGGCACATAAATAAATACTGTGGGATGAGGGACTGAATACTGAGTGCCTCCTGCCCTGCAGAGTGGAGTGCTGTACTTACACGCTGTTTACATGGGTTGCCCAGCAAGACTTAGATGTCATTTAGTTGTTCCACAGGTTCTGACTGAGTGTCCTCTGTGGGACAGAAATGACTCTAGGTTCTACAAACAGTCAAAAGGCAAAAGGAGAAGGGAGCGGCAGAGGATGAGGTGGTTAGATAGAATCACCGACTCAATGGACATGAACCTGAGCAAACCCCAGGAGGTAGTGAAGGGCAGAGGAGACTGGCATGGGGTTGCAAAGAGTCAGACACAACTTAGCAACTGAACAACAACAACAAATAGCAGAAATATAATAAAATTATTTCCTATACCATGGCATGTAGTCAAATATTATTTGCCACCAGAAAAAGCAATGTTGAGTACTAGGAAATATGGTCCACACATATGTAGCCTATGTGTGATTCAAAGCTCTTCTACCAAGCACAGTGAGGCTCTGAATCACATCATGATAACGTTTTCACATTTGGCACTTCTTGGAGCCTGTATTCAAAACAATCACAAACAAAAATGTCCTTGCCTTCAGCTGGCTACACAAGTAGAGAGCTGAACATTCATATATAAGCAGTACTAACTTAGAAATGCTATGCAACATGCACCTGGGGAGAAAATTCCTATAAAATGTGCCTGGTCTCCATTTGAAGCCAAGACACTTAAAAGGTTCTACATGTAGGAGAACAGGAATGTGGAGTTTCAAATGTGCTGGAGAAATGCCTTCCTGTCAGCAGTCTTTCTCACTTTCCTGTTGGCTGGCAACATTCTCAGGAGGCTTTCTAGTGGTCAGAAAAGCATTCATTGAAAAAAAAAAAAATGGTTAGACACATCAAGTTACTCATGTTTATAAAAGGGAAATTGAGTTATCCTTCCCAAATGAGAGGAAATGTGCCATCTAGTACAGTATATGATTTCATTAAAAAAAAAAAAAGATAAGGATAGACATCGCAGATGTTTAGTCAACTGTTGAATAAAGGGAAAAAAGTCATTTATATTATCTACATTCTCTTCTACATGAAGCCCAAATAAACAAAACTTGAGTTTTTCCTTATTCTCAAGACATAAATTACTGTAGGCCAATACTTTATTGTGCTGTTTCTGAGGACAGATTAATCTCTTCTCCATTCACTCGTTTGAGTCATGCTTTCTGTAACTTTACCACCTGCTGTGACTTGGAAACTAGTATTTTTCTCTTCTCCAGAAAAATATAGGAAGACTTATTCCCTTAGCTCTGCAAGTAATATCTGCAGGCACCTAACAAACAAAATTGGCCATATTATCAATGGAGCGACCTTGGGTTCTTGAAATTACTTTATGCTTTTTTAGTTTTAAGGTTTTTAGCTCATATCCATCATTATCTTCACGCTGTCCCCTACCTGTCTTTCCACCATTCTCTACCATCTATTTAGACTGCTATCACATGAGTCTATGAACTACTCCCATTAGCTGTTCATACCTGTCAAAGCGTGTAGGTGTAAGTGTCTGGCTTCTCCTTTGCTGTTGTTTTAGTCACTAAGTGATGTAGGATTCTTTTGCAACCCCATGGACTGTAGTCAGCCAGGCTCTTCTGTCCATGGGATTTTCCAAGCAAGAAGAATACTGGAGTGGGCTACCATCTCCTTCTCCAGGGGGTTTTCCTGACCCAGGGATCGAACCTGTGTATTCTGCCTTAGCAGGTGAATTCTTTACCACTGAGCCACCAGGGAAGCCCAGCTGCTCCTTACCTTTGCTAGAAGAATGGCCCCACTGATTCAATGGTTGCTAATTCTTGGCTGATCTTCACAGCCGATCTAGACTCCCTCAATTGCCAGGTGCCACCCTTCTCTGCACCTTTGATCCAGCTATAAGGCCTCCATGGCCTCTCTTATTGCTCTTATATTAAGTGATCCTCAGTCTGTTCTCAAAATCCTTGACAACATGGATAATGTGCTCTGCTTTTTCTCTCCTGGTGATTTTGTTCATGCATTGATTTACTTACTATAACAGTCAATCCTGCCCCTTCCTGAGCATCTATTTCAAACACCCTTCCTCCAAAGAGTCCTTTCATGATTTTTCCAACTATAGATTACTTCTTTCTGTGACTTCTCCATGGTATTTTGGTATTTGTCTGTACTGTTTTATTACATCAATCTTACACAGCAGTGTCTCACGCTGTGTTATATTGCATCTTACAGTGTGCTTCGGGTTTTCTTTTTTTTTCTCCCTGCTTGTTTTTCCTGTTTTGTTTACACTTTAAATACAAAGATTTCTGTTATCTTTGGCTCTTATCCTCTCACAAAAGGACTTCACATTCAATTGACTTAAATTCAAGAAATATCTTACAAATTTTACTCCATGTGTGAGTCTTGTAATGTTATTCCTTTAAGGATGATTCGTATTCTGAGAAACTAGTGTGGTTTGTGGTTTAGAGTCACAGTTTAAGTTGCCCTTATGAAGAATGAAAAACAGCTGGTGTCCAAGAAGCTCTGGAAATTTGTCAAGAAACTAATTGTAGAATAGAAGCCAAGAGTTTGGCTTGCATATCTTAAACTCTATCTATTATTTTTTGACAGGATACAGTGTTTGGAAAACTAAATATTTCTAAGTATGTGTTTTTCACTAAAATCATGACCAATATACCCAAAGAAAATATTATACACTATAATATGAATGTCACAAGTCTCATGTTCAAATTGTGTCCACTTAATTGAATCAAGCATATATGAACATAATCAAGTACTTGAAGAAGATAAAATCAGTTAATTTTAAGGGGATTTCTTTTTTCAAATTTTGAAAAACTTTTGTATTTTAGATGCACAAGATAAAATATTATTATAAATGATGAGTGAACTTTAATTATAAATAATAATATCAAAATTGATCCAAGTTATAAACATATAACAATTCATAGGGATTTCAAATAAATTCACCAAATAATGCTTAATTTTTGTCTGTACACAAGAAATTTCCCAAGAAAAGAGATATACAAAGGTGAATAAACAGACTTAGCCACTCTGAAAGCTTAAAATTAGGAAGTTTGCAGGAAATATACAAGTAACTATAAATTGGATCTAATTTTGAAGAGAGCAGTATGATAGACATAATAGGTTACAGTGACTCGAAGGAGAGATCAAATATGACTGTGAATATAGGAAGTGTCAATAAAGAACAAAACATTCTTAAAGAACACAGGAGATTTGGGTTTGATTCCTGGGTCAGGAAGATCCCCTGAAGAAGGAAATGGCAACTCACTCCAGTATTCTTGCCTGGAAAATCCCATGGACAGAGGAGCCTGGTAAGCTACAGTGTAGGGGTCACAAAGAGAAGGACACGGCTGAGCACGCACACACAAGTTAAGGAGAAGACAGTAGAAGGTGAGGAAATAGCATGGGAAAAGTCTTAGAAAAGTTGTGAAAGAAGGTGATTTCAGGTCAGGCTGGTGCAATTAGAAAAGAGCCTTGAGCTGCAGAACATCCTCTGTGAGGTTCTCACACTGCTATCACCCACTGAGGGGGACAGTTTGAACACAGAGCTGGGAGCAACAGTGAGATAAGTATCCTCAGTTTCTGAGGCCTATATTTGAGGTTAGGAATGGAACTTACTTTCAAATTGTTCACAATCCAAAGCAATGTTAAATGAATTAAAAGTAGCTGTGTTCAACTGAGATTTGTATTTTTCACCTGACCTGGGGGTTAAAGTCACTTACATTGCTGCTCTGACCTCAAAGTTGTACTTCCCTCAAAGTTTCTCTGAGTCTGCATGAGGGATCCCATGAATTATTTCAGCTGGGTCAATTTACTCCTAGAGACTTTTGTTGTCATTTAGTTGCTAAGTCATGTCTGATTCTTTTGAGACTCCATGGACTGTAGCCCACCAGGCTCCTCTGCTCATGGGATTTTCCAGGCAAGAATACTAAGTGGGCTGCCATTTCCTTCTCCAGGGGATCTTCCCAACCCAAGGATCAAGCCCATGTCTCCTGTGTTGGCAGTGGATTCTTTAACACTGAGCCAGCTGGGAAGCCCCACAGAGATTTAGGAGTTCACTGAACTGACCATGTTTTCTAACTGAACTAATCTGCTCCCCTCCCCCCAACCTTAGGGGCTTTCCTCAGGTTCTTCCCTCTGTCTGGAAGAGTCTTCCCTCATCTATCCATGTGTCTCCCTCCCTCCCCTTACTCCAGGACATTCTAAGGGAGCCCTTCACTGATTACACTATGAAATATGCAAACTTCAACCTGCTTTATTTTTCTTCATAAACTTATCACTTTCTGACATACTATTTAATTTGTTGATCTTGTTTATTGTCTGAATCCTCACCCAGGGGACCAAGGATTATCTATTTTATTCACAAATTTATCCTGGATGTTTAGAATAGTGTCTCACATATAGTAAATGCTCAATAAACAGTAAGTGAATAAATATATGTGTGATGAACTATATGGAGTATTTACATGACAATTTGAGACAGTTACTTTACTTTATAGTATAGTACTATACTACTGTTTTTCATTCTTTACTAAGTGAAGAGGAAGTGGAAGTGTTAGTCTTTCAGTTGTGTCTGACTCTTTGTACCCCTTCGGTAGACTATAGCCCACCAGGTTCCTCTGTCCATGGAATTCTTCAGGTAAGAATACTGGAGTGGGTTGCCATTCCCTTCTCCAGAGGATCTTCCCAGTCCAGGGATCGAACCTGGGTCCCCTGCATTGCAGGCAGATTCTTTACCATCTGAGGCACCAGGGGCGCCCTTACTAAGTGGAGGAAGATTTATAAAGCATTTACCATACAACTAGCATTGTATCTGGTTCTTACAAAATAAATCATATATAGTGGCTCCCATAGTTCAAAAGCAAATAATAAGAAAGGGATGTCAAACAGAATATGAAAACTATATGATTTCAGCTGGCATCATTAAGGAGGAAACAGATATCCTAGCATCTCCAGCAGTTCCCCCAATGTAGTATTTGCTCAATCTAACAAATGGAAAGATGCCCCCCAATACAAGCATAGGCTTTGAAATTGCACAGACCTAAATTATAATTCCGGTGATACTATTCATTATCCAAACCACCTTTGCCTAGTCATTAACTTCTCTGGGCCTAAGTGATCTCATTTGTAAAATAAGGATCATAATCTTAACCTCATAGGGAGACTGTGAGCTATCAAATGAGATCATCTATGGAAACAATTAACCAAATCTTTGGCTTATAGAAGCAATTTAATAATTGCATGTGGAATCAATTTGTCATCAGTGGGGAAAAACATAACTGGAAAAATATGGCTTTTTAAAATGCATTTCCGCTGTGTTGTGATATTATTCATGATCATCTCTCTTCCCTCCATATTATTGAAATAATAAATTACACTACATATTGATTGGCTATTGTATAAATTGTTGTTCCCATTTTACAGAGAAGGAAGTTCAGTCTTATGTATATTAAGCAACTTGCACAAGGCCACAAAACAGGCAGCACAGTTAGGATTTCAACCAAGATGAGTTTCTCTCCAAAGCCAGTTCACTTGTCTTGATCCTCACCTTAGTCTGCACAGTGATGTAATCACCATCAAGTAGTACTCCCTAAACCTGCAGTCTGAAGAGCGTACCTTTTTGAGCTTGCACAGAATCTTATGTATCATAAAATGTATGATTCTTGAAAACACGTTTATTCCTCTCCTTTCTATATCTGGACGTCACTTCTAGAAACACCTGTTCAATGTGAGTAACTGCTCCTATTTTTAGATCTTGAACAGGTTTTCACTGGGCACTTTTCTCAGTAAGTTCTCAGGCACCCATAAAAACTAATGTTTCTTGAACATTATTTTTCTGTAGGATCTAGTCTAATTGTTCTACCCCTCAGCTATTCATTCCCCATAATAACCCCTTGCAGCAGATAATACTTTTATCCTCACGTTAGAGATGATGAAAATAAAACAGAATTAGGTAATGAACTCATTCAACTTATAATTCCAGGACTGAGGTTTGAACCCAAGCATTTAGATTCCAGGCTCCACAGTCTTAATTGTGAGACTATATTGCCCCTCACACACAAGGAATGATATCTTCTTTTCCACTTTCATTAAGAAATCCTAGAAAAATGCCTTTGAGTCTGAAATCGTACTTCTGTGAACCATGACTCTCTTACATTTGGCAAGTCTTTATTTTTCTTGTGACAGTGATATCTACAATTAAAAAGCTTAATTAAATAAAAGAAAGAAATTTAAAAACTGACAGAAATCTCTAAATTTAGGTCAGCACTTATAAAAAGTTGTTAGTGATACCACCTCCCCCACCCCAGCTTAGAAATACCATGTTGGTGGTCTTCATTGCCTTAAACAGGCTCCAAGCTGTGCTCTTGGGAGGTGCTGGAAGTTTAACCATAACCTTGTATAAATTCAAAACCAAATATTAAGAAACTTTAAAAAGACATCTACTCTTTTAATATCAACTTAAAAAAAAACTTTCTAAGTAAAACAATTTAAACACAGCCTGTTTTTTGTTTTGTTTTGTTTTTTTAAGAGAGAGCAAAGAATGTGTTCAAGGCAAGTTGGAACAGTGCACAAATGTGCTGGCTTCACTGTTATCTGAACGACAAAGCATTAAATCACATGGAGGAAAAAGTCAGCATGTTCTCTGAGAATACAAATAGATTAGTGTCAGAAGCAGCTTTGTCCAAGAAAGGGAAGAGACACCTACCCAGAGAATAAATCATGTACACAAAACCTATAATTTAAAAAAAAAAATTATTTTCAAGAAATATTTTAGTTGGTAAATATGACTATTAGACAAACAAAGCACAGAAAAAGTTCCCTGTGACTTTTTTTTTTTTTTGTAGGAGGAACTTTCAAATGTGATCAGTCATCATACCCCACTCTTTATCTCTTTCTCATATAAGACCTGTTTCATCAAGGGTTATGGAACTCACACAAAAATATTAGATACTTTCCCTCCCTTTTAATTCTATGATAGAAAAGTCTTTAATTTACCAGGCACTTCAGAACCTTCCCTAAGATAAAAGGTGCAAAAAGCTTCATATCCTTTAACACACAAACTCTTTAAAGCCTCTCAACGTACACTTTAAAATAAAGCGTCCTCCCTCAGAATTCAAAGAAAACACATTTCTCTTACCATATATTCCATGTTTGCTGCTGGTGGGAACACTTTGCCCCGAACTTGGTTATGATAATCAAGAATGGCGATCATGTCATTCTGCGAAATGTAGCGCTTCCGCCTGGTTTTGGGGATATCCGCAGAGTCTAGTTGTGCTTCCAGGGCTGCTTCAATATCAGTGAAATTATTGGTTGGCGGGGATGAGTCAGTGGAATTGAGTAAGACGACGGCACTGGCTTCACAGAGAAGGGAGAACAGGAGTGCACTGCTGACTGCAGAGATTGCTATCATTTTGAGAGGTGGAGAGGAAGAGGCCACCAGTTTACTTTGCCTTAAAGCAGAAAAGTAGAGTTAGGGTCTATGAAAGGGAAAAAACAAAACAACAATAGGGCCAGAGGGTATGAATTTACAAAATCAGTGCTTGATTTGACTGTCTTCAAAAAATCCAAACAAATGTTGAAATCAAGCCTAGGAGACAAACTGTAGTGGTCTCTATACATTTTACTTGGTGTTATGAGGCAAACCCCTAAGAGGAACTTCCTATAGCTAGAGAAAAATAAACAGCATGACTACTCACCCTAAACTGAATGTGAGCCATTTACCCCAAATGCCTGAGTCACAGAATGCATTACTGCATATTTATTTTCAGAGGGAAAACTTAAGGAATTGAAACTCATCTTGAGAGTGAAAGGAAAACTGCATCACAGGTAATAACAGAGAATGTGCTGATAATGTCCCCCAAACATATATGGACACCAAGTAATAGAATAGATACAAAAAAAAGTTATAATAACCCAATCTCACTTCTAAAAAAGTAAAAATGTGAGCTACTTTAAAAGCAATGCATGCAAAATAAACTTGTTGAGCTAAATAGCTTACCTCTGCACAAAGCCAAAATGAATATAGTATTCTTCCAAAAATGTAAAGTTCTTTGCTAGGTTGTAGCATGAACTCTTGTGAGAGGAGTGTGTCTTATTACAAATCTCAGAGCAAAACTCTACAAGGTTTGAGTGCTGCTGGCTACAGGAGCAGCTAACAGCTTTTATATGTCACAGTCTGCAGCGGTCCAGAAAGGGCAGTCTTTCTTAGGGTCTCTCCTAGCCAAAATCAAAGGGGAGGGGTTTTGGATAGAAAAAACAGTGATTGGGTGGCAACCTTTTTATGTGGGTGGTGAGGAAATTGAGTCACACCCACAGCTTACCAAGTACAAACCATAAAAGACAAGCCTTTTTTTCTCTGGGCTTCCACCTTTTCTGAGTGGTTAATTTTCCTCATTTAATGCTTTCTAGTTCCTGGTTCCCATACAAAAAGGAGAAAAAAAAGGGGACTGTGAGTTCTTGAAAACACAGAAGGTTGAGTAACAAGCAGTACATTTCTTTTAGAAACAGTAAATGACATGGGAGCTGAAAAGAGCAAGCTGATATTAAATCAAAAGAACAGCTCACAGAGTTAATCTGGGTGGCCACAAATATGATTCAAAAGAGATGCCAGGCAAATCGGTAGTAGCCAAACTATAGCATATGATATTAGGATAATAGATGTTCAAGTGGTTGTACTTTTCTGTCTCCATGTGGCTTTATTCCTCTAATTTATATATTTAGTCTCTCTCTATCTCTTTCTCTTGTTTCACTCTCTCTCCCTTTTTTCCTTTCTCTACAGAGTGAGGCAACAAATTACCTGCCTTTTATCTATCTTGTATATAATACAGAAAGAGACGCTCATGACAAATGACAGCAGCCAAGATAACATCTGTTTCAGGTTTAGAAGCATATAGTTGAAATTTTAAGCTAAGAGTAGCTTAGCTTCTCAGGAAACATATTGGAGGGCACAGCTTAGAGGCCATGAAGAATTTAAAAGCAGCAGTAGCTGCTGCCAACAGTCAGTAGTGCCTTCTTAGAAAGATGCCATTGGAGCAAAATCTGTCTGGCAAGACAAGGGCCAAGAATGTGACTATTAAGGCAATTTGTTTTAAAAAGACCCTCACAAATACCCCGTGTCATGATAACATTAACAAAATGTGGACCATTCTGTCCATGGCAACAGGAATCTTGTAAACCACACATTATTCAGTCAAGAAATTTGCTTAACATACACTGACCAGTCTACTTTGCCAACGTGTGTTGTCTCCTGCATGTTTCAGCAGGAGGAGTACTACGTGAATTTATATTTGTCAGAAATGATGGTCATGTGGTAAGAAGCACATAAGACTGTGAGCCAAGTTTCCTGGGCTGTACTCCCAGTTGGGTCTCTAACAGTATATGTGGCCTGATGCACATAGTTTAACTCTTCATGGGTGCATCTAAAAATGGGAGAGAAAAGGTGTGCATCCAACGGTGAGATGAACTTCAGCAAATTCCTTATGAGAGCAGTACAGTGTTAGAAACTGGAAGTGCTTCTGAAGTTCAGAATTCAGTGGTGAGACACAGTCTTTGATGTTAATAGCATGAGTCAAAGTTCAGGTTTTGCTCTATTTTGGTATTAAGATCCTAACTAAATTTGAGTAATTTGAGAAGACTTTAAGGTGCAGTACTAAAAGCAGTAAATAAGAATTAATATGGCAAAATTGAAAAGACAAGAACATCTAAAACGAGCACAGAAGGTGAGAGCGGGAATAGTATGATGCATCAGAGCAGCTTCAGGAAATGCTCATGACTGCTCCCAGCTGCAAGTTTAACAAGTGGAGCTGTCCAGCTAGGATCTCACCCCTACAGAAAATACTCGTGGCACCTTGACTGAATCTCAAAGATGCCGTGTTAAGGATTCCTAAATCAAATAGGAGGTTGAGCAACATATTCTCTGTGGGCCATCCAACTCAAAGATTTCCAAGAACTTTTGAGAAATTAGTACCACCACTGATTAGCCTATCCTTTTCAACATATCTCTTATAGCTATCTGGCAAAGAGGAGGATAAAGGACTTACAGTGCCTAAGTCCCCCGATGGCTCAGTGATAACCAATCCGCCGGCAGTGCGGGAGATACAGGAGTCATGGGTTCAGTTCCTCAGTGGAGAAGACCCCTGGGGGAGGAAATGGCAGCCCACTCCAGTATTCTTGCCTGGAAAATCCCACGGACAGAGGAGCCTGGTGGGCTACAGACCACAGGGTCACAAAGAGTCAGACACGACTGAGCATGTGTGCACCCACACAATGCCTAAGTAGCAGACAGGAGACTTTCTTTCTCCAGGGTGACTGAGTTCTTGCTTAGAATCTCATAAAAATCAATCATTGCTTTCAAGGTTACTTCTCTGTCATGTATACAAAGAGCTATTGTTCATCCATTGAAGTTTGACTTGAGGTACTTCTGCAGGGATAAAAATGTGTACTTTGAAAAACTTGTCTGAACCATGAATGGGTTTCCTATAAGAGAAAGCGGAAAGAGAAAGAGAAAGAAGGAATTTCTAAGATGGACCTAAGCATGCCCAATTACATGAGGACAGAGCTGATAGTTGCTTAATGCTGAGACCCTGAGGCATGTCAATGATTTCAGATGTCTTTCAACACTCATGAATTATATTGTGGAATTCAGACTATTAAGAGAACCCACAAGGCTATGGAATCATAAAAGAAGAGACCTGTGGGAGGAGAGTTAGAATTCTGCTTCCAAGCAGATGTTATTGCCAGAAGAAGTATTTGAAATGCTTTGGAAGTAATTTTAATTTTAAAATACTTGCAAAATTAAGAGGCATACGTCCAAGTTGTCAGTAAAAGAACTACTAATGAACAACTAACAATGAGGTGGGTCTTTATGGAGCTCTTCTTGAAAAAAGATCATTGATGTGTTTAGAAACCTTTAAGGGAATGCTTGCCAACACAGACAGAAATGGAATGCAGTTATATTACTGAGAATAAACACATAGACAATTGGCAGCAACTATTGTCTACCTTGAAACCTGTGCAAAAATGGTTGCTGTTTTAAAATTGAAATCAGATATATAACGTGTCCCCAAATGGCACAACTGCTTAAGCACTTTGAGTGAGTGTGTGGGGGTACAGATACACATATGGCTTTAGTCCAAAACATTTCTAATCCAAATGTATTCCATGGACTAGTAGCATTGACATCACAGGGAGCTTGTTATTAATGCAGGATTTTGGACTCAGTTCAGGACCTGTTGAGTTAGAATCTGCACTTTATCAGGATCCTCAGATGACTCATAAACTCGAAGTCTCAGAAGTACTATCTAAATTGCTTTTTTTTCAGACACACAGAGGCTCAACCCACTATACACATGCCCACTGAATAAACTGTTTTAAAAATCCATTTATGTATAATAGTAACATGGGAGAATCAAAGATAGATATAGACAAATATGTTTAAAAAGGTGAACACAAGTCAGCTTCTAGTTTATCAGGAGAAAAAGTTGACTGGGAAAAACTAAGTAGAGTGTCTTCACAAAGAAATGATTTAGTAGTGGTCAGGGTCTTTTTAACATTCCTATACTAACCCTATTTGTTATTTAATACATATAATTTATCACAAGGTAGTTGAAATAACTGACTGCAGTGGACATGAGTTTTGTTAATTGTGACATGCCATGTAAATAGAAATTATAGCTTTATTCTGTCATCCCCAGGACAGAACCCCAGATCATCCTTTCCTTATTCATTCTCACCTTGCATTGTACATCCACTAGCTTTACAAAGCATGTGGATTTTTTATCCCTGAAAGGTCTTGCCGATATACTCCCCTTTTATCATTATTATGTCTGCTTGAAGTTATTTCCACAGTCTGTCCCTAGTATTACTCTAGTGTCACTCCTGTTGTTCATTATCAACTTTGCCTTCTTAAATAGTGAACTGAATCATTTCACCCATTTGCGTGCAACTCTCTCTTTGTTCTTATTGCCCATAGAATCAAGTTCAAGTGACTTGATCTGCCTCACCAGTATCTTGAGAATATAAATCAGTTTACGTTTTAAGCTCTATTTTCTTCAACCAATGGTTTCAATTTCTGTACCCTGCTCACACTTTATGTCCCAACTACACTTAACCACTGTTTTTTTTTTTTTCTGTTGGCTTCAGTAAGTTAATGCTGTGTGACTATGCTATGAATAATTATTTATACATAATATGGACAACGAATAGTGTTATCAAACGGAGGAAGAAAGAAGTGTGAATTTGTATGTTTATAGGGAAGGAGGTTGGGGCTTGAAGGAGAGCTAAACACTCACTTTCTATTACAGTAAGTATATAACATCAGCTACTGCAAAACAAGTTATTCCAAAGCTTAGATATTAAAACAACAGTAAATATTTATGGTCTCATACAATTTCTGTGGGTCAGGAATTTGAGAGTAGCTTAGTTATTGTTCTAGCTCACGATTTCTCATAAAGTTTTAGTCAAAATGTTGGGACCAAATGTAGTCATATGTGGCTGGAAGACTTAAATGGGGCTGGAGGATTAACATCCAAAGGGGCTCATTCACTTGGCTGGCAGGTTGGTGCTGTTGGCAGGAGGCCAGCATATATGGACCTCACCACAGGGACCACTGCACAGAGCTGCCTGAATGTCCTCACAGCATTGAAGCTGGTTTCTGCATAGTGAGTGATCCCTGAGTGAGCAAGGTAGAAGCTCCAGTGTGTTTTACAACCTATCTATGGCACTCCCACACCAACATTTCCACGATGCCCTGCTGGTTACATGAGCCACTCAGACCTCTTCAAGGATGAAGGAGACTATACAAGACCCTGACCCAGTAGATGAGAATCATTGAGGGTTCTCTTGAAGGCTATCTACCACAGGAAAATTTTGGAGAATATCTATTTTTTTTTAAATCAAGGAGTATGTATATTAATTGAAAATATGGAGTAAACTATCAAGAAGAAACTGTTAAAAGTGGTAAATGTGGGAAGCAACCTAAATGTCCATCAACAGATGAATGGAAAAAGAAGTGGTTCGTATATACAATGGAATATTGCTCAGCCATACAAAGAGAATGAAATAATGCCATTTGCAGCAGCATAAACATGGAGATCATCATACTAAGTGAAGTAAGTCAGACAGAGAAAGACAAATATTACATTTTATCACTTATATGTGGAATCTAAAAAAAAATGGTACAGATGAATTTATTTACAAAACAGAAATAGACTCACAGACATAGAAAACTTACAGTTTTCAAACTTATGGTTACTGAAGGTGAAAGGTAGCGGGGTGGGGAGGGATAAATTAGGAGTTTGAGATTAACACATGAAAAGTGAGAGTGTTAGTCGCTCAGTCATGTCCAACTCTTTGGGATCCCATGGATAGTAGCCCACTGGGCTCCTCTGTCCATGGAATTCGCCAGGCAAGAATACTGGAGTGGATAGCCATTCCCTTCTCCAGGGAATCTTCCCAACCCAGGGACTGAACCCAGTCTCTTACTTTGCAGGCAGATTCTTTACGGCTAAGCCACTAGGGGAGTCCACTATGTATTAAATAGATCATCAACAAGGACCTACCGTACAGCAGAGGGAACTCCACTCAGTATTCTGTAGTAACTGATATGGGAAAAGAATAAAAAAAGGATTGGATATATGTGTAACAGAACTACTTTGCTATATGCCTGTAACTAACATGACATAAATCAACTACACCACAATATAAAAGAAAAATTAAAAAATAATAAAAGAGGTGAAAGTGGTTGCTTCTGGGGAGCAGAAATATAGCGAAAGTGAAGTGCTGAGACTAATGTATTTTTATATTAACTTTATAGAACTATTAAATTTGTTTAAGTATATGCATTTATAACCTAAAGTGAATATTAATTGATTAATACAAATTAATTTGGTAAAGAGTGTAGATTAAAGTATATCTACTGAGCAAATAAACAGATGACAAAAGTGAAGATGGAGATCAAAGTGAAACCACATTTGTGTTTGCTGGGCTCTCTCACTGGATTTGGTTATGTTACAGGAGCTTCTAACTTACTGGACCCCTTTATCTTAATAATTCAGTAGTGCCACTCCTCAAATACCTCGCCTGTAGATCCTTGTCTACCTTCTTGTCTGAGTTTGAGGCTGTGTTTTTGTCTTTGTTTCAATGTAGAAAATGAGGCCCTGAAAAAACATATATGTAGTAGTTGCTACTGTGCATGTTTCATGGCCCTGGATAAAGAGGAGGCAACAGTAACTCTCATCTCAGGGACTGTGGTGTCATTTTAAAACAAAGTGTGTGGACACTACCCCTTGGTTTCTTTAGGGTCAGTACAAAAGGAAGGCACCCCTTCACTTTCTAATCAATCCTTAATATGGGTGCATAGTTTTCTCTACTTCCTCTAGATATCCTTCAGAAATCTTGAGTAATAATCTCAAGATTCTTAAGCCCAAAGTGTCTGGTGAATCAAGAAGAATCTCATAGCTTAGCTATACTACATCAATTTAGAGACTTGGGAAGCCACCTGGGAAGCCCTAGGGTGTGAGTATTGGTTATTTAATGAAAGAAAAAAATGACTTGAATGTTTGGATCACCCAGAAATTGTGTGCTTATCATATAGAGATGAAAAACTCTTAAACTTCTATTCTCTCTCTTTCTCTCTCTCTCTCTCTCTCTCTCTCTCTCTCTCTCTCTCTCTCTCTCTCTCTCTCTATATATATATATATATATATATATATATATATGTATATATCTCCCTAATGTTTAAGATAAAGTTGATTCTAGAAAAAAAGAACAGCACAGTGACTCAGTGTCAGGACATTTATTTCCATGTGCCAAGAATATATCAAAATAAAGGCCAGAAGGTCTGTCTGTGCTGTGGGTCAAGTACACTGAGAGATTTTAATGTACTTATTCATGCCATCATTTCAAACTTTGCCTATAGTTGGCATTTGAAAGATGTTTGTTAAATTTGATAAACAAATGCTATATCAGCATGGTCTTTTTCTAATCCAGGACCTCAGCACACAGCCAGAAAAAACTTGCACTCTCCAAAAGCCATCTGCACTCTGGCCAGAGTCATCAATTCTGTTTGGTCTTTTCACTGTGAAGAAGGTCTGGATAAACTTTGTGGGAAAGTCTCCTTAGTTGCCCAGTAAAAATTTAGAAATGAGCTTATGAGATGGTGGTATCAGGATGCCTTGAGTCATTAGGCAAATTATATATCACAAAGCCCATCATCTGTCATTCACAGTGACCATGATTAGAGGTGTGCATGATTAGAGGCCCTTGTGAAGGGCAATGGTAAGAGTATTAAAATGTCTTGAGTATGTACCATTCCAGACATTTGATATAACCTTCTCAGACTATTTGGTAATCAACAGTTATGAAAAATTCTGTTGAGTAAAATTATGCATAATGGGTTAATATTTTGAAAATAACAAACAAATCATTATTATGCTTCCCATAAATCATGCTCTCACAAGAAAAACAAATATTGTATATTAACAGATATATGTGGAATCTAGAAAAATGGTACAGATGAACCTATTTCCAGGGCAGAAATAGAGATGCAGACATAGAGAACAGATATGTGGACACAGGAGTGAAGGGATGGAGGGGGTGGGGTGAACTGGGAGATTAGGATTGACATAGATACACTGCCACGTGTTAAACAGGGAGCAAGTGGGAACCTGCTCTATAACACAGGAGCTCAGCTCATTCCTCTGTGGTTACCTGGAGGGGTGGGATGGGGGAGTGGAGGAAGGTGCAAGAGGGAGGGGATGTATGTATACACGTAGCTGATTCACTCTGTTGTGCAGCAGAAACTAACACAGCATTGTAAAGCAATTATATTCCAATAAAAATAAATAAACCGTATCCTCACAAAGTTCGATTGCCACATGGCCCCAAGGTAGGGAATGGGTTAATGATGCCTCAGGGATGAAGATCTTATCACATAGCACAAGTCCCTTCTAGACAGAAGAGGAAGAAAAAGAAAGGATTCCTTGTTCCAGAGAATATAATAAGAAGAGAAACAGGAAGATAGATACAATAGCAGTAACTCATCATTCCAGGTGACAGTCTTAGAAAATGAAGCATGAGGGGCAAAGGCTGGATAGTTCATGTATACAAAGCAGAGAGAATCGAAAGTAGAAGGTCTTTAACTTACTTCTAAACAAGGTTTCTAGGAGAACCACTGCAGGGTACCCCATACCATTATGCCATTCCCACAGCTGAATGGAGTGGTGGCATTGGCAACATGGCATATTTGAGCAGAGAAAAGAGCAGATACAGTATAGACCGAATCTCTCCCTGATCACAGGTATCTCAGAAAGCAATCTTCAGCATGCTTCAGTGGGGGAGAGGATTGGGGACAAAAAGGCAATAACAAAGAGTGAGGTAATCTTTGTAATAGAGGCTGCAGATGGAGGGAGGGCCCAAAGAAAGATTGGGGAAGAACAACTAATTGAAAGTCAGAAGCCCTGCAGTGCCAGTGAGAGCGGAAGCAGGGCATGCCAGCAAGGGAGGGCCACTGGATCCTCACTATCCTAAGTGAGAGACTCTGAGTTTCAGCACTGCAATTTCAAGAGCAGATGTTAACAGAATGCCTACCTACAAGACACTACAGAGAGTGTTGACACTTGAGCAACTTAACATCCAGGGGTGATAGACACAATTAAAAAGCTCTATCCTCATGAAATTATCCCAGATTTTCTCTACTCTCTAGTGTCATCTTGAGAAGGAGGGTGAAGGAGAAATCTGAACTATTGGATATTTGCTGTAGACAGCTTGAGTTGAGGTTCCCTCTTTTGGAATTTTTTTTTTTTTCCTGTTCTTGGAATATTTTGTTCTTTTATTAATTAAAAAAATTTTTTTTTTAAATTGAACTAAGTTCATTTACAATATTGTGTTAGTTTCAGTATACAACAGTGACTCAGATAAGAAAGAATATCTTCACCTCCAAATCCCAGCTTCCCACATGGCGGTAGTGGTAAAGAAACTGCCTGCAGGAGACACAAGAGATGCGGGTTTGATCCCTGGGTTGGCAAGAGCCCCTGGAGGAGGAAATGGCAACCCACTCCAGTGTTCTGGAAAATGCCATGGACAGAGGAGCCTTCTGGGGTCACAAAGAGTCAGTTACTACTTAGAGCCAGAGCTTACATGCACGTCAAAATCCAACTAGCTGTGTGTGGGGTCCTGAATTGTGATGTATCAACTTTCTGATACACTGTAGATGTTTACATAGAGTTGTTTGGAGGACCTATCTAGACTACCTAGGTGTTATCTCTGGATTAAGCCAAAGGGGAACAGAGAGCCACACTTTTGGACCACATTTCTTTTAGTGCTACAAGAGTGCCATCACTGACTTATGCATTGATACTGTGCCTCAGATGTAGGGGAGTGGTGCTGGTTCAGTAATTCCAGGGATATTGTTAAGGGTTTTCCACATCACTTAGTGTTTCCACTTAGAAGTCTGAGTATGAAAACTTTATTTCCTATAGGTAATAGGAAAAGCTTCATTTCTCTACCAGAATTTGTATCTTTTTCCTTTATGGCCATTTCCAACCCTAGAACTGATTGTGTTTTCTTTTCTGCTGTGCTTAACAGAACCGAGATAGTCAATTTCAGTGTCCAGTGTTGACTGCAGATTTGCATAACTACAAATTCATCTGATTTTATGTTCCTTACCTATTTGTGTTTTTGGTGGCCATGATTTTAAATTATTATTTTTCCTTTAATATTGTTCTGTTTCTTTCTCTTTTTTTCTACTTTTTATTTTATATTGGAATGTAGTTGACTAACAATGTTGTGATAATATCAGTTGGACAGCAATTATACATATACATATATCTATTCTTTTTCAAATTCTTTTTCCATTAGGGTTTTTACATAATATTGGGCAGTTTCGTGTGTTATATGGCAGATTCTTGTTGGTTATCCTTTTGAAATATAGTGGTGTGTATATGTCAATCCTATTTTAAAATGTCATTGAATATTCTTTAATGACAACAAATGATAAAAATAATAATTGTCATGATATATTGAGACTTTCTATGATAGGAACTTTTCTAAGATAAAATTTAATTCTCCCAGAAGTAACTTAAATATGATTTCTCAGTTAGAATGGAAGGATGGATCCACACTCAAAGCTGGAACTTCTGGTTTCTATGGAAATATGTTTTTTCCTAGCAGTATACTCCATATTATGTGCTCCTTGAAAAGTACTAAAAGTAAATGAATAAATAAGTGACTGGGTGAATAAATGAGCAAATGGATAAAACTAAAGATGCAAACAGCTTTGGAAACTTTAAAAGATAGTTCTGCAAGTTGTAAACTATATCTTGAAAGAAAAATAAGAAATGCAAATCTTAATTTCTACCTAAAAATAAGGTACTTGTCAACTCAAAAAATTTAATTCTCACAACAAACGATAACCTTTGAGAAAGTTTCCACACATCTCTATTTCACTGCAAAGAAAATAGGCTTATTAGATTAGGTAATTTACTCAAGTATTAAGCTAGAAAATGTTAAAGTTGAGATACAAACCTATATTTTTCTGAAGACAAAGCATGATTTCTTAGTTGCTATAGTACGCAATCATTTCGGAGTAAAGTGAGATTTATATAAATACATATCATTTATGAAACAATTATTATAAATTTACTCAATTTTCAATCCTCTGTTGGGGCACTAAAGAACAATGGAAATATTAATAAAAACTCAATGACCCTGTGCTCTTAAATGTCTTCAATGTCAGTTGCAGAAATAAGACATACATACTGAATTATTTAAAATTATAGAAAAAAATTATCTGGAAAATTTTAAATGGAGAGAAATCTGCAAATTTTAACTGTGGATTTCTTATCAAAAGATGAAAATTAGGCTCAGTATAAAAGATGACTAAGAATAAATTGATGTCGGTGAAGACAGAGACTTCCACATTAAAAGAATAGAAATTAGACACAGATATAAAAATAAAAGATAGCACTCTTATAGGACAGAGCAATTACATGTAGTCAAGGAATAGGGTTTAACAAGTAGATCAGTAATAAAACTTAAATATCCCAGAAGTTCTAATCCTAGAAGCTTGGGAAAAAAAAAAACAAAAAAACTCTGCCCAAGAATTTGTTAAGAAAAATCCCATCTGGGGAGTAAAATGAAAAGCTTAATTTGCATGTGTTGAGTTTGAAATGCTATTCAGTTGGAAATATCATGCTGTGGAGTTGGAGACATAGTACTGGGAATTTGGTAATGGTCAGGATTTATGGCACTGGGACAAATGGGAGTAGGATTTAGAATATATTGCAGGTCAGGTTCTGTCCAGAAACCAATCAACACTAGAGAATTAGTTAATATGTGATTAAGTACCTTAGTATAACTTCTTAGTTCAGGCAAGGAAGCAGGAATAAAGTTTAATAAGTCAATATAAATGAGAGGAAGAAGTCGAAATAAATCTAGGGGGAAAATGCAAAATCAGAATATACAATCTCAGGTGTGAGGCCCTATTATATGTTGCTAGCTATAGATGGGTGGTCAAATAACAGTGTGTTCATTTGGAACTAAATGAAGACTGAGTCCCATGAGACTTAGTAGGCTATCATTATATTAAAATTATTACTAACCTTCAAAAATATTCTTAGGAGACTAGAAATAAATATAATCTTCAAAAGCTAGATGTGAGTGAAATCCATGAAAATATATTAGCTCTTTAAGGTAGTGATGGTAAAGGGAACAAATATACAGCTCAGAAAACAGTCCTTGGAAAATGACAGGTGTTAGGAAGTAAAAGGAAGAAAGTCAAAGAGTAGAGATGAGGAATGGTTAAGACAAGAAGAAGAAGGAACTATCCTGGGATGCTTTTAACTCTGGTTATAGACATTATGTTTCACCCTAAATTATCTGCATTTAAAGATTACATGAACATGAGTAAGTATAAGCTATAATGTTGCTGTTGTTTAGTCACCAAGTCATGTCCGACTCTTTGCAACCCCATGGATAGTAGAGCACAAGGCTCCTCTGTCCATGGGATTCTCCAGGCAAGAATACTGGAGTGGGTTGCCATTTCCTTCTCCAGGGGGTCTTCCCAACCCAGGGATTGAATCTGCATCTCCTGCATTAACAGGTGGATTATCTACTGCTGAGTCACTAGGGAAGCCCATAAGCTATACAATCTAATGCAATAGAAAACAAAGGCCTTGACTAATTTGAAGATATCATTGGGTAGGGCTAGATTTCCGTGAACATATAGAGACTGATTATAGTATATTTTGAAGAAATTTTAAGGCTTTACTTATCACTTAATCTCCCCACTCTCTACTTCAGGGTAACCTCTTGGCTGTTAATACCCAAACTAGGGTTGCTAACAAACTAGGTAACAAGTGTGAGGCGAATGTCTCCATAGGCCCATGGTAACATGCATTTATGATACCTAAAAACAACATTTAACCTTCTTTCCCAATCAGCACACTCATACAGTAGGTTGATTTTGTTATATAATCCTTGAAAGATGTATATTTTCTGCCACGAGGACCCCTCAACCCCCACTGCATCCTACCCCTGGCTTGTAATTTGCATATTCCTAATTTTCTCAGAACGGAGGCTCTCAAACTTTAGTGATATTATAGAATCACCCAAAAGGCAGGTTAAACCACAGAATATTGGGACAGAGTTTCAGGATATTATAGAATCACCCAGAAGGCAGGTTAAAACACAGAATATTGGGACAGAGTTTCTTAGAACAACTGGAATAGGCTCAAAAATTTGCTTTTCTAATATATTCTCAAGTCATAGTGATTCTGCCTTTTGGGGGAACCACTGACTTAGAAGATTGTAGGCATTTGTATA
Source organism: Cervus elaphus (assembly GCF_910594005.1). Classification (NCBI taxonomy): domain Eukaryota; kingdom Metazoa; phylum Chordata; class Mammalia; order Artiodactyla; family Cervidae; genus Cervus; species Cervus elaphus. Next base: position 41,176,361 of record NC_057835.1, on the reverse strand, counting down.
ATTAGAGTTGCTAGTTAATTTCATGTTGAGCTTTCTCACAGGGTAATGAGGTAAGGGGAGGACTGTCTCTGGTTCATCTCTGCACTCCCACTGGGCTGGCACCCCACCCAGTACAATAACAAACATGGATTGAATGGACCAATTCAGCCTCTCTATTTATAAATTTTGATTACTCCATCTTAGACACTCATGATATGGATGCTCAAATACATGCTTAACTACCTCACTTAAGGTTTTCCTAATGCCTATATAACTAGCCCATTGTTTACCAGAACTTTATAAATATTCTTATTTATTATTATTGTTAATTTCACAAATACTCCTATCTTATTATTCACCTATTTAAAATTACAAAAGTCCTTTACTCTAAGATATAAATCTGTCTTTCTCCTTCATACTATCTATTCCTATTCACCATTAGCATTTTGTTAGTAAAGCCAGTTGCTTCCTTATGAAATGATGCCTGTGTTCATTGCAGGTTTGCTCAGAATTTGTCCCCAGTGGCATAAACTCACTCCCTCCTCACCTCTGCAAATCCTCTCTATGGGCTTTCTAGAGTACTTCAACAAATTGTCTCAGATACTTCCAGAGACAAGATAAAGAAGTACAAGCTAACATTTACCTCACCTGTAACTGATGCCATTTTTATTCTGTATTAGATCATCTCTTTCATTATTCCTTCTGTGTCTAACATACATTAGTCTTCTAACTACCACACAATCATAAATTCCTTATGGACAAGTACTATATCATCTGTAGCCCCAGAATACCTAGAAAAATAATTTGTACTTAACAAATACTTTTTGGCTGTTGAATTGTTTAGACACATGAAAGTCAAGGAGCTTACCCAGTACCTCTGTGGTTTCAACAAATACTTTTTGGCTGTTGAATTGTTGAATTGTTTAGACACATGAAAGTCAAGGAGCTTAGCCAGTGCCTCCGTGGTAAAGAATCCATCTGCAATATAGGAGACACAGTTTCCATCCCTGGGTTGAGAAGATCCCCTGGAGGAGGGCATGGCAGCCCACTCCAGTGTTCCTGCCTGGAGAGTCCCATGGACAGAGGAGCCTGGTGGGCTATAGCCTATACAGTGCTAAAGGTCAGACACTACTGAAGTGACTGAGCACTTAGTACATGAAAGTCAAGAAGAATATGTCTTACCTTAATGAAAATTACAGATCTTAATATGAATGGGAAAAAAAACTATAAAATATTTTAAATTGTGATGAATATACACCCTTAAAAACTAAGTAAAAGTTATCTTTCTTTTTTAAGTGACTGCCCTTTAATATTTGAAATGAAATTGTCTTGCACAAACTACTATGTGCAATCTCTATCTCTGACTAACAGTAACTAAAACAAAAAGAACAATTTCCCAACTTTGTGATGGGAAAATTATCCATAATACCCACTTTTTCTGCAATTTTCTGTTGTTTATTAAACAGGTTTTTTTGATGTGTACATACTCCGACTACAGTATAACGTCAGCCATGTAATCTCTTAACTCCTCCAAGTTCATGTTCTTGGCCTAGGGCCACATCTTCAAGCCAAATTTTCAAAGATCTGAAAAGTAACAAGTGGTACTGAGAGTTGGAAAGCCCTGTGACACAGAAGATTATATTTTACTGTTCCAGAAAGTGGTGGGAATTAATTAGTAAGACAGGCAGCAAGGCTTCTGCCTTTTTATCTCTTCCTCTTCAAACTCTAAAAAATCTCAACATTGTACAATGTTCACATTTACCACAAGTTCTCCGTATATTGTGAGGGGAAAAACTAGACAATACAGTGGGCAGTTGAGAGCATACAGTCTAGAAATACAGAGCCACACTCCAGGAGACATCCTGCTGTATGACTTCCCAGCTCTAGGATTGTCAGCCAAATACCTAATCTTTCCGAAGACTTTCTCCTTAAGGAGGGATAATAATCTACCTTACAGTGTTGTTATGAGAATTAAAAAAAGAAACCTAATGAAAGCATTTAACACAAAATTTTATACACATGCACACACACATATCCCATAGCACATTTAGGGCATTTCTGCTTATGCCCAAGAACCTTGAGAAGAGGACAGACGTGGTGGGGGTGGGCAGGTGGAGATGACAAGGGAGGAAAGAAGGGAGAAAACCCAAACTGTTGATTAAAGGAAAAAAGAATCATCTCAACAGTTTTTTTTTCTAATTTCTTCAAATAGTATGGAGTTGAGAAGACAATAATAAAGGATGTAATAGAATTAAAGCTTGAGTTGAATGTGTGTGACTATAAAGTGTGAATTTAGTGCAAGAAAAGAAAGAAGGTCAAAAGGATACAGTGATAACTAAGGAACACAGTCTCCCACAGCTGTTCATAAGAGCAATTCTCAGCCTCCGAATGAGGTACTCAGACCAGCTGCCAATGAAGCATGTGCCAAATCTCAAAAAAGACTGAGATGGGAAAGGTAAAGATAGAAATAATAGGGAGAAAGTGAGCAGGAATGTGTAGTAATGGGCAGTGATACAATTCATCAGGATGTCTGGGAATAGCCTGGATGAACACATGAGAAAAGACTTGATGTCACACTGTCTCAGCACATTGAGTAACAGCTAGGACAGGACAGACTCAGATGTCCTTTGGATTTTCCCCTTGTTCCATTTTCCCATCATAGTGATGGCCTGTGTGCTAACAGAATATCTGTGCATCATTTGAGCTACATGAGTCCATTGAATGATGCACTTGTTCAGAAAGAGATACATGTGACTGTCCAAATGTTTGGGCCAACTTTAGAGGGCGCCAAGCAAGATCCACTTCAACAGATCATAATTTATACTGGCAGCTGGACAAACAAAAGCAGAGTGACGCATGAACCAGCTTAAGAAAATTGCCAATCCTCCACCAACTGCCTGTTACATTACTCTTAAACGTTTCTAAATAGGTCAGTTAGAATAACATCATGCGGGCCATAGTAAGTCAGAAGAAAATAAATGTCACTTTTAGCAAGTTGAATTCTATCTCTAACTGCCTTCCCTTTGGTCCTTTTATTTAACCATCATCTGGCAAAGGGTAGAAAACAAAATTGTCATGGCTTTGTAGTGGTCAGCACTTCCAGCGATTCACATTTCAACATGGCCCAGTGACAACTGTGGGTCTTTTCCAGGTGGTTTTTGGCATTACCTACATGGTTGGTCACACGATGTATTTTGCCTTGGAGACTGGAAGAATAATAACAATGACCCCATCTCTCGGAGAACCACAGCCTCACTCTGGCAGAGATTCTGAGGCAAAAGCTCTGACATTGTGAGCTCTAGGATAGTAAGGAGTTCCAGAGTCTTGGGTCACCCAACCTCTCCTTCCTCAATATTCAAAGGACAAGATAATCCCTGGAAGCATCCCAAATTAGTTCTTCTGGCTGAGGTTGGGTCTCATGTTAGAAGTGATCTCGAATAAGATTTTAGCCAAATGAAGTTCAGTTGATGGTTAAGCACATCTGGAAATACAAGCAGAGGAAATCTGTCAGCATGATAGCTCGAAAAGGGCAGCTGACTTCTTTTTGCTTGTGATATTGGGGGCAGAAAATTATCAGGGTCCATCTTTGAGGTAAGGAAATGGAAAAGCTGAAAAGGAGGAAAGAAGACTTGAAGTGGCGTTTTCTTTTTCTTTTGATATATTAAGATGGTGTGTGGTAATCATGCCCTCCTTTCAATGTGGGAAGACAGGGCTCTTTAACCATTCCTGAATACCACTAACTCAAAAGTTTTACCAACAGTTGTTAAGTGCCAGTTTTCACAGTGTAAACTTCCTTATTCTGTATTCTATATTTTGGCTAAAAATTCATATGTAAACAAGAGCTAATATAAACCTACAGAATTAATTTAAAACTATGCCTTGGGCCCCCATTGCCTTACCTATAGTAAAGCAAACAATATCAATAGTGCAATAGACTAGGAATAATTTGTCCTTCACAGAGCCTTTTAGGTCAAGCCAAACTTATTAATGCATCTGCTTTTCAATAGAAAAGCTGTTCTTTACTATATTTCTGATCAAAAGCTTAATGAATATTGAGGTTTGGATACCTTTGAAAAGTATGATTTTGAACAGTAATTGGAAGCCTTCAGTAAACATGCATTGATAGTCTTCTATGAATCATAAATAATTACTGACCACTCGGGGTACCCTTGTGGATAGACCCAGGCTATTCTTTTAAGACACTTATACTCTAATAAAGCAAAAGGTCGTAACACTGTAGTCAAGAGTCAAGCAGAGGTCAGTTTATGAAACGGTAAAAGTACTAACATAATGTTACCAAAAATATGAATGATAATTTCTGACTAGCACAGTAGGGATATTTCATAAGAAAGAAGAATTTGATCTGAATCTTGAGAGAAAAGTAGGATTACAATAAGTAAGGGTATAGACCAATGGCATTAACAAAGGTAAGAGGCTTTAAAGAAGTTGCAGTGTTCTGGGCATAGAAAATAGAATTGTGTGATTAGAATGTAAGGTGTATAGAAAAGGAGAAGGTGGGAAGCTGAAGCTGGAAAGTTGTAACAGGTCCAAATCACAGAGGAACTTTCTGTTTCACTAAGACATTTGAACTTTATTCTCTACTAAATGAGGAGCCACTGATGATTTTGAGGAAATGGTATGATGACAATAATGTTAAAAAGAAGATAACTCATGTGACAACATGAACAATAGATTGAGAGAAAGACAAGCAAGAAGACATTTTAAAAAATTGTTGTAATAGTCTGGGTGACAGATCATAAATGATTGAACCAAGAAAGTGAGAATGTGCTGTTCAGAGGGACAAAGTCCAAAAAATTTCGTTAACAGTAGATTTGATATAACAAAAAGTTATCTGAATTGAACAAAGTGAAAATTAAGGAAGAGTTCAAGGAATAGCTGAGTGAGAAGACAGTACTTCTTAGATGAAGTACAGGAGAAGCCAGTTGGAGCAGGGGCATCAGAATTTGGCTTTGATCCAGTTGGGTAAGATTTTTAAAAGACAGTTGTACTTAGAAATAGCATCAGTGAATTAGTGGACAAAAACCAGACTGCAGTGAGTACAAAAAATGAAGAATAGATGTCAAGGCAACAGATATAGGCTTCTTTTGAGAGATGTACAAGTAACTGGTCTGGTACTGCATTCTTAGACCTGCTTGTCAAATATATTTTGCACTGTTTACAATAACCAAGACATGGAAGCAACCTAAATGTTCATCAGCAGAGGAATGGAAAAAGATGTGGTACGTATATACAATGGAGTATTACTCAGTCATTAAAAAGAATGAAAAATGCCATTTGCAGCAGCATGGATGGACATAGAGAGTGTCATACTGAGTGAAGTAAGTCACTCAGTACGAATAAGGAGAAGTATCGTATGACATCCCTTATAGGTGGAATCTAAAAAGAAATGATACAAGTGAACTTACAAGAGATACAGATTCAGAGAATGAACTTATGGTTGTTGGGGGGAAGGGATAGCTAGGGACTTCGGGAAGGTCATGTATGCACTGCTATGTTAAAATGGGTAACTGACAGGAACCTATTGTATAGCACATGGAACTCTATTCAGTGTTATGTGCCACCCTGGATGGGAGAGGAGTTTGGGGGAGAATGGACACACACCACACACACACACACACACACACACAGAATGGATACACACACACACACACACACACATATATATATGGCTGAGTCCTTTCAGTGTTCACCTGAAACTGCCACAACATTGTTGATCAGCTATTTGTTGTTGCTGTGTAGTCTCTCAGTTGTGTCTTGACTCTTTGTGACCCCACAGACTGCAGCACACCAGGTTTCCCTGTCTTTCACTTTCTCCTGGAGTTTGCTCAGACTCATGTCCATTGAGTTGGTGATGCCATCCAGCCATCTCATCCTCTGCCATCCCCTTCTCCTCCTGATCAGCTATACTCCAATACAAAATAGTTTAAAGTTTGATTAAAAAAAGAATAATAAAAATATATTTTTGATATTCTTTTATCTTAAAATCATTTGAATTGGTTTTATAGGGATTAAGTCCAATAAAATATTAGAAAAAACAATGAGGTTAAATTAAAAGAAGGTAACAGACAAAATTAGTCGAGGATATATATGTATAGCTTAGGAAAATGGTGATATCAAAGCCATAACTGCTTAGCTAATGCTCCTGAACTTGCTTACATGAAATTAAGAATGGAAAAGCATTGTACTCTCAGAGAAAAGGAAAGGAAACCTACTTTGCATTCTCCTTAAACATTTACATGTGAGAACTGGAAATTCAGTTCAGTTCAGTTGCTCAGTCGTGTCCGACTCTTTGCGACCCCATGAATTGCAGCACGCCAGGCCTCCCTGTCCATCACCAACTCCCGGAGTTTACTCAAACTTGTGTCCATCGAGTCGGTGATGCCATCCAACCATCTCATCCTCTGCTGTCCCCTTCTCCTCCTGCCCCCAATCTCTCCAAGCATCAGGGTCTTTTCCAATGAGTCAACTCTTCGCATGAGATGGCCAAAGTATTGGAGTTTCAGCTTCAACATCAGTCCTTCCAATGAATACCCAGGACTGATCTCCTTTAGGATGGACTGGTTGGATCTCCTTGCAGTCCAAGGGACTCTCAAGACTCTTCTCCAACACCAGAGTTCAAAAGCATCAATTCTTCGGTGCTCAGCTGTTTGTATGGTCCAACTCTCACATCCATACATAACCACTGAAAAAACTATAGCCTTGACTAGACAGACCTTTGTTGGCAAAGTAATGTCTCTGCTTTTTAATATGCTATCTAGGTTGGTCGTAACTTTCCTTCCAAGGAGTAAACGTCTTTTAATTTCATGGCTGCAATAATCATCTGCAGTGATTTTGGAGCCCAGAAAAATAAAGTCAGAGAAATTACTCCATCTCATCTTACTTGGGAAACCTGAGGTGAACAAACATCTCTACCCAATGCAATGTAAATTTCTCTCCATAATATAAAAGAACTGCATGTAATACATGCTCAATAAATGTTAATAAGTAGGAAAAATCAATGATACAGAGGTTGCTGAAGATTTGTTCCACTTTTATCTGTAGATTGGATAAAGTGACAAGAAGACAATCAGACTTGTGCTGTATTTTATGGGGAGAGAAGAAAACTAGACACACCTCCGGTTATACACTCCAAAAAAGCAGCAGCTTCAGACAAAACGGTATGACTTGAGAAAGTGAGAAATCAAGATACTGAAAGGAAACTACAGTAATTTGGATGACCAGAATTTGTTTGATATCTTATGGTGCTGAAGTTTAGTGTAGAAATATTTTAATAAGGATGTTAATTTACATACAGTTTAGATTAGTGAATTAGAGATGATTTAGTAATAGGTTAGGGAGACATTCCACACAGAGAAGATGGAATGCTCATGACCCAGGTGGATGGAAAAGGTGAAAAGTGAGCAGTCTTGGTTCTAGATTAGAGTGTGGAATGGAATGTTATAAGATGAAAAGAAATGATTGCTATAGTGTCAGCATATAGAAAGTTGCTAAGCATATTATTGGGTTAAAATTGGATATGAAAGTTGCTCATAAATTTTTAGCAGAATCATGCTTTTTAATATAAAATCATGGTGAAGGTGGAAATTTGCTGAGCGTGAAAGGCTGCAAAGGAAGTCAGTATAAGACAAAGGAAATGTTCTGTAGAAAGAGGCAAAACTAGAAAAATATCTCACTCTTAGAGGAATCCCCAAAAGTAATTATAATAAATCAGTTAATAAAGAAATTGTTGAAAGCTAGTGATAAAAATGCATTTGCAATAAAGGCCAAGAAATCTTTGACTTCCCCCAGCACTGTCACGTTCTGACTTTCTGTCAATTCACCATCGTATACTGCGAAATTGGTACCTGATTTATCATTTTTTTTCCATTCAGATTTCTGATATATGTCCTAGGAGAGTCTATCATCTTCATAGAAAATTTGTCCCAATATTTTTGCTTTGTAAAGCATCTTCACTAAATCTAGTGTCTTTACTCCTTGATGTTAGTGTCTTTCACCCTTATTTCACATTCCCAGAGTCACATTTGGGTCTTGTCATCAAGAGTAACTGTTGCATGTCAAAAATCGTAATCTTCGCATATCATTTTGTGACAACTGTTCACATAGTAAAAACCTGCAAATGTGTGAAACAGAGGGGTTTCTGGGAAAACAAAGTTGAAACAATCCTGGATTACACCATTAATAAAATGATGTACAGACTAAGAAACATGATAGCCTCACCTATTCAGTAATGAAATTATTATCATTTTGTTTGCTACTGATGATGGGAAAGATCGAAGGCAAAAGGGAAGGGGTAGCAGAGGATGAGATAGTTATATAGCATCACCAACTCAATGGACATGAATTTGAGCAAACTCCGGGAGATAGTGGAGGACAGAGAAGCCTGGTAGCAAACTGTCCATGCGGTCAGAAGAGTCAGACATGACTTAGCGACTGAACAACAACAAGTCATTTATTTTTATTATGGTACTTATGAAACCAGATTTTTAAGGATTGAAGTTTAGTTTACTTATAATATTGTATTAGTTTCAGATGTGAAGCATAGTAATTCTATATTTTTATCAATTATACTTCTATTTTTTAGAAAGTATAAAAAGTCATTATAAAATATTGACTATATTCCCCGTGCTATACTTCTTTGTAACTTACTTCATACCTAGTAGCTTGTACCTCTTAATCCCTTCGCTTATTTTGCCCCTTCCCCCCAACACTCCCATCTGTCTCTTCTGCTAGCCACTATTTTGTTCTCTATACATGTGAATCTGTTTATTTTTTTTTATAATTGTTTATTTTTTAGACTTCACATATAAAACACAGTATTTGTATTTCTAAATCTGATTTATTTCACTAAGCACTAGACCTTCCAGGTTCTCCATGTTGTCCAAATGGCAGGATTTTGTTCTTTTTTAGGCCTGAAGAATATTCATTATAAATATATATCACATCTTACAAATAATGCTGCTGGGAATATTGGGGTGCATGTATCTTCTCTTTTCGTACTTTACTTCCTTTTGATAAATACCTAAGCCTGGCATTGCTGGATTGTATGGTAGTTCTATTTTTAACTTTTCAAGGAACCTCAATACTATGTTCTGTAGCAGCTACACCAGTTTAGATTCCTACCAACAGTGCATGAGGATTCCCTTTTGCCACATCCTCACTAGCACTTGTTTTTTTTTCTTTTTTTTTCTATCTTTTTGAAGATAGCCATTCTGCCATGTGTGAGGCATTGTGGTTTTGATTGCGTCTCCCTGATGATTAGTAATGTTGACCAAGAACCTAGATTTTTATGGCTAATTCTGGGAAACATTTTGGTACTAACAACATCCTACTGATTATCTGGAGGAGGGGACCAAAATGGTTAGAATGTACTCTGAAAGAGACACAACCTCAAAGACCCTCAAGGATAAATATAAAAAGAACCACACATAGTCATAACATAAACTGATGAAAATGAAGATAGGGAGAAAAGTCTTAAAATCAGAGAGAGAGAGAGAGAGAGAGGAAAAAAGACAGTATTACTTAAAGGGAAAATGACAACACTAATAGACCAAAAGAGAAGCAAATGATGTCTTTAAAGTGCTGGGGTGAAATTTATCAACCCAGGATTCTATGTTTAATAAAATCATCCTTCAAATATAAATAGGAAAACATTTTCAAATCAAAGATACAAGAAAATAAAACACTAGTAGACCTACACTATAAGCAATACTAAAATAAATTATTCAACATAAGAGGAAATAATACCTGATGGAAGCTCAGATTTATAGGAAGGGATAAAAAGCATTGGAAACACAACATTGTAATTCAACTATACTTCAGTAAAAAATAAATAAAAGCAATGGAAATATTCAATAGGGTTCCTGAAGTCTAAGGTCTTGTGATCAGCAATGGTAGAAAAATCATAACATTATAAAGTAATTATCCTTGGAGTTAGTAGAGTTGGGAAGATTTCTCTTATGGATAGATTACTTAACTAATAAATTTTATATGCAGATGTTCCACAAAAATAACTATGAAATTTAAAAATAGATATTGAAAGTCTATGGGAATTTCTTTCTACACAGATTGGGACAAAGCCAATCAAAATGATTCAGAAGCTCAAGAAGGTCAGGTTAAAGAGGATTTGACTGTTACCTTCTTAATTTTTGTTTAGATAATATTCAAAGCTTTCAGAATTCAAGCAACCACCAGAAATGGTTTATACATTATGCCAACGTCAAGGAGCATAAAATATTTTGTTTTGTGGTGTTTGGACAACAAGATTAACCTAAGTGACCATCAAGAGTCTATAGGAAAAGCCCAGTTTCTAGTACAGAAACAATAGCAACTATGTGTGCTTTGAAATGAGTGCAAGAGATGCTAGAAAATGTTACAGTGACCTTTAAGGAAGCCAACTTGACAAGTTCTTGATACTTAGAGCAGGTGGTATTTGGTAGACTGTTAATCTACTGAATCCTAAACCTAGTTTATCATATACATTGACTGTTACAGTGTATTCTAACCAATTCACACATACATGCCATGTCACTATGAAAGGGGATTGTAGAATACAATCTGCAGAAATGTGCTATTTACTAATATAAGTAAACTAAATTATATTGTTGCTTCATTCATGGGTGGGAAAGAGAACATCAGCTTACCGAATAATCTATTTATTGAATCACAGAACTTCATTTTGAGAAATTTTAGAGTGTCTAATGGCAATAACGTTAATTATCTGATCAGAGAGTTAATAATAATAGAGATAACAAAAAAATTAATTATTATTTTAAAAAACTAATATCCTAGAAAAGATAAAAAGAAAGAAACCGCAGCACACTCACTTTTAACAGTGAAAGGAAGGGTTATGTTTGAATTTTGTGTAGATGATTTAACAGAAAGGTTAAAGGAGCGAAGGCTCCTACTGGATTTTAGCAAGCCTATCAGGGCAGGTGGTTTTCATAATGCAATAATTGCCAGAGAAACTCACAGCTCACTTGCTAATTATCTCTTTCAATTTAAATGAAAAACCTTCAGGCTACTCCCACGAGTCTAATCCACTAGTGGGAGTTCATGATCATCTTTGTTTGCATTGCTTATACTTTTGAATCACTTCATAAACTGATCATTTAGAAAATTTTTAGAATTGAAATATAGGATAAACACCTCAGATGTGTCGCACTGGTTAAGAACATGTTTATTATGTACTACTCCAGTTCATCTCAACAACTAGGAGGGAAAATAGGATGTACACAGGTGTACAGTTTTCTGTCCCACCTTCCTTCTCTGCTTCACTTGCTGACTTAATCCCTAATGTTGATATTTAGTCTTGCCTTCCCTCCACTGGGAAATTACCTCATGCCTTTTCTGACTCATGAGCTAGTACACAGATACTATAGGTCATTTTCCCCTAAAGTATTATATTTTGAGAGCAGAATACTAAAAGGTTTAAAATAACACAGGTACAATAGTCCAAAAGTCTGAAATTATCCTTGGAAAAGTCTGTGATATTTTATATTGCACAAGTAGAGTGAGCACATTTACCATTTACTCAAGACTCATGTTAAATGTTTACATCTACTGTTAAGTGTAACACATAGACATTGTATGTAAGAGGAGAAAAGCCAACAAACGCGAAATAATAATGCAGTGTTGTTGTTCAGTCACTATAAGTTGTGTCTAACTCTTTGCAACCCTATGGACTGCAAAATGCCAGGCCTCGCTGTCCTTCACTCTCTCCTTGAGTTTGCTCAGATTCATGTCCACAGGGTTTCTAGTGGCTCAGTCGGTAAAGACTCTGCCTGCAATGTGGGTAGACCTGGGTTCGATCCCTGGGTGGGGAAGATCCCCTGGAGAAGGAAATGGCAACCCACTCTAGTACTCTTGCCTGGAGAATTCCATGGACAGAGGAGCAGAACAAGCTGCAGTCCCTGGAATCACAACGAGTCGGACACGACTGTGCAATTAACTTTCACTTTTCTTTTCATGTCCACTAGGAAATACATGATCGAGGGCCAAGTGAGCCAGGTTATAAATGCAACGAAAATTCAGACATGGCTGAGAATCTAAGTACTCAAAGTTTTCTTTGAGGAAGAGAGAGACTGGCTTTAAGTAAAGGTGAAAGTTAAAGTGGATACAATTTTTGAATTGGAATTAAAGAGGAAAGACATGGCCAGAAAGTGGCTTCAACAATGACATGGGCAGAAAATCACATAGTGGGGGTAGAAAGAGAAGCTGAGAGAAAAATTTTGAAGACTCTATTAAAAGTTTAAGTATGGAAAGAAGAAAGAATAACCAATATCTGGTTTTACAGAAACTCAAAAAAATGTAATGAAAAGATTAGACATGCTATGATGGGTCAGCATGAACCTTTTTCTTTTTTTCCTGGCACCAAAAGACTACAAGAAAGAATTTGTGTTTCAGGAAGTCTGGACTGAAATGTAAATAGATTGGAAATGAAAGAAAATAATGACACAAGGTTGAATTTGGGTGTTGTTGCAATAATCCAGATATAGAATTACAAAATTGTGACCCAGTATGATGGAAGTGTGAATAAATGAGTAAATACAATAGACATTGAAAAGCAAACCTTAATTGGTTGGTTGCTGAGATAATAAGATTACTAGTATGTAATGTCAGAGGAGTTTGTAAAGCCAGCAAGATAAAAGGTTGTGTTGTGTTAGTACCTCTGTTGTGTCCGATTCCTTGTGACCCCATGGACTGTACTCCTCTAGGCTCTTCTGTCCATGGAATTCTCCAGGCATGAATACTGGAGTGGGTTGCCATGCCTTTCTCCAGGGGATCTTCCCCACCCAGGGATCAAACCTGGGTTTTCCACATGACAGGCAGATTCTTTACAGAGCCACCAGGGAAGCCCCAGTAGTGGCACAAATAAAGACATTGAATGGAAAGTGATTCCAACATTTTTATTCTTTTTATTTAAACATAAGGAACTTATGGTGAACAAAGAATATGCACAAAGAGGTGTGTTATAGGAGGTGAAGAATATAAGGTTGAAAATGGAGTAAGAAGTCAGGGCTGCTGATGTTGATTTGAGCATCATTCCCTAATAGCTCAGTTGGTAAAGAATCTGCCTGCAATGCAGGAGACCTGGGTTCAATCCCTGGGTTGGGAAGATCCCCTGGAGAAGGGAAACGCTACCGACTCCAGTATTCTGGTCTGGAGAATTCCAGGGACAGTATCGTCCATGGGATTGCAAAGAGTTGGACATGACTGAACAACTTTCACACACACTACCCAGAACTAATACTGGTAAACAATTCTCTTCTCTGGTGGCTTAGATGGTAAAGACTCTGCCTGAAATGCAGGAGCCTCAGGTTTGACCCCTGGGTCAGGAAGATCCCCTGGAGAAGGGGAATGGCTAAGCACTCCAGTATTCTTGCTTGGAGAATTCCATGGACAGAGGAGCCTGGCAGACTACAGTCCATGGGGTTGCAAAAGAGTCAGACATGACTGAGTGACAAACACTTTTTACTTTAATATTGGATGATACGCCTCAGCTCATGCCTCATTTCTCCTTATAATGTGGTGTGATGCTTAATTTTATTGTCAATTTGACTGGCCCATGTGGTACCCAGACATTTGTGGGTACGTCTGTGAGGGATTCTCTTAATGAGGTTAATACTTGAATTAGTAGATTGAGTGAAATAGATTGCTCTTGCTAACAGAGGGGAGACTCATCCAGATCAGTTGAAGGCCTGAATTGAATGAAAGAGACTGTCCCTCCTCCTGCCAGTGAAAACTCCTCCTGCCTGATTGCTTTGAACTAGGACATCAGTTTTTCCTGCCTTTGGACTCACTGAAACATTGGCTATTCCTGGGCTTTGAGCCTGAGGGCATTCAGACTGGACTTATACCATCAGTGCTCCTAGGTGTCCAGCTTGCTAACTGCTTGTGACTTGTCAGGCTTCCTAATCATATGAACCAATTCTTTATAATAAATTAACCTCTCTCTCTACTTATTATTTATCTATGTATATAGAGAAATAATAATATACAAATTATATGTTATTTTATATAAAATACATATAGAGAAATTATATATATGTATGTATACATATATATTGAGAGAATATATGTGTATATATATGTTCAGTTATTTGGGTAAGATGCTATATTTCCCCTATTGGACTATAAAACATTGACAAAATCTCTTAATCTTGTTGCCTCTGACATTGCTTAGCATAGTAGTAATAACAAATGATCAAGCCAGTTTTGGAAAATAAGTCAACCAATGAAGACCCAGAGTTGAGTGAGTCCTAAGGAATGGATATAATGTAAATAGAGATAATATAAACATATACCATAAAAGTCAGTACAATATAGAAAGTTCTGTGTATTTATTTTTGAAAAATTAGAAGAAATATGAAATTAACAAGAAGGAGAAGGGCAGAGAATAATAAGGCTGGTTGATTATTGGCTTCCTTACAATTGTTCATTTCTTTTAGTACAGAGGAATAATACTGCAGTTGTTGAAACAAAGGAAGGGAATGGGGGAAATGTGTGAAGCGGAAAACTTAAATATTTGGATACACATTAAAGTCATTAACATTTTCCCATTTGCATTTTAGGCAGGCCTGGATCTAAGAACTTCTTTTAAAATGGGTATTCCTTCTTTTTAGTCTCAGTAAATAAAATTGACCTGAGGCTGTCAGGATTCCCACTTTATAATGTCATATAACTATCTTCTTAATAATAATAGTCTTTTTTTTTTCTATTGACACCACAGATGTAAGAAAGAGAAATCATTTAAAAGCTTCTGGAATTCTGGAAAAGGTAATGGAAAGGTTTAAAACAATAGAGATACTTAGTCATCTATCCAAAACCCATGGGTTTAGATAAAGATCAAACAAATGTTCACTATCCTTAATTTTCCAAACCAAACATGAATAAATGTTAATTTTGGAATCAAAACAACTTGGAGTATGTTTATATTTATTAAACTGAATATTCCAGATGACTCAAAGTAAAGAATCATACTACACAAAAAATGAGATTGCCTAATGTCAATCTTATTGGTTATTTCCATATCAATTTGGCATCAGACTAAGATTTTAACTACCACATATTCACTATCTAATGTATGATAAACCTATACCAGGAACGTGTTGAAAATTCCCCTTTAAGGAAAGTATTGTTATCCTACATTTACACTCTAGTATTCTAAAATTTAAAAAGGTAAATTAACTTGTCGTAGATTAAATATGCTAATAAGCTTGAAGCTGGGACTTCAGCCAAGTTCTTTTGACTCCAAGTTCAGTGCTTTTTCTGATTGTACTTTGCTGGACTGAGTATAACTGGAAAACTTTTGTAGATAGCTGGGTCTTTTGTGATGCCAGAAAAATGAGATCGTTTTGATATGTTTTAGATAAAGTATGAGAACCTTGCCTGCTAATGTATTACAAAAAAACATCTTTAGAACTCTGCACATTAATAATCCTAAATCTCTACGATTGGGAAGCAACATCTCCCAACTGGGATTTTTGCCTGTGAACACAGATACAAACAACAGCAGGGTTACAGCATACCGGTTGCCCCTAGACAAACTGTTGGTCAAAGGATAGTTACCTATTTGACAAATAATTCTTGCCAGCTTCCAAAAATGTAAGTAAGTTATGAAGTATTGACAATATTTGCAATTAATTTAGAGCTAAAATGTCTGCATAAGCTTAATTGTACAGGGGTTTAGAAATAAAATATTAAGGACAAACATTTACAATTTGCAGGGACTAACTGTACCAACTTTACAAAATAGTGTAAAGGAAGACTTTTCTTCTTGGGTCTTTTATAGAATTGATTGTCATTATATTCAACAAAATCTGTAAGAGTAATGAGATGAGTGTCCAAAAAGCAGACATGATGAATAAGACACCAATATTACCGCAAAATTCCCTAATAGACAATCAGAACAATCAAGCTTATCATAGTTATTTGTGTGCATGCATGCTGTAGATTCAGTTGTGTCCGACTCTGTGCAATTCCATGGATCCTGTAGCCTGACTCTGTCCATGGGAATCTCCAGGCAAGAACACTAGAGTGGGTTGCCATGCCCTCCTCCAGGGGATCTTCCCGACCCAGGGATCGAACCTGCATCTCATGTCTCCTGTGTTGGCAGGTGGGTTCTTTACCACTAGCACCATCTGGGAAGTCCCCATAGCTGTTTAGGTATGTCAAATTAGTCAATTCATGTTGTTTTTCTGTAGATTCTATTGAGAAAACTAAATTGGCTTTTTAAAAAATGCAACTCAGGGGCTATAGGAATAAATGACTCTGGGAAAATAAATGGTTGACAGATAAATGTTTCTTTACTTTTAAAACCATCTTCACACATGAATGACCAAATGATTAAATTCTTAAAAACAAACAAAACCCCTAATGAAATAGATAAGACCAACAGTACATTTTGTTAAAAAAATAAAACAAACAAAAAACACCCTGTCCTACATTTTTAAAATTGGAGTGTCATTGTTTTACACTGTTGTGTTCGTTTCTGCTGTGTGATGAAGTGAATGAGCTATAAGTGTACACATGTCCCCTCTCCTGGACCTCCTCCTCACCCCGCCTCCTCCCACCCATCTAGGTCATCACAGGAGCTGAGCCCCCTGTGCTGTACTGCAGGTCCCCACTAGTCATCTGCTTTACACACGTGTGTGTGTGTGTGCTCAGTCATGTCCAGCTTCTTGTGACCCTGTGGACTGTAGCCCACCAGGCCTCTCTGTCTATGGACCTTTCCAGCCAAGAATACTGGAGCGCGTTGCCATTTCCTACTCCAGGGGATCTTCTTAACCCGGGTATTAAACCCACATCACTTGCATCTCCTGCATTGGCAGTCTGATTCTTTACCACTGTGCCACCTGGGAAGCCCAGCAGTGTATATAAGGCTATCCTAATCTCCCAGTTTGTTCCATCCTCACCTTCCCCCTCTGTGTCCACATGTCTTTTGTCTACATCTGCATCTCTATTCCTGCCCTGAGAATAGGTTCATCTGTATCATTTTTGTAGATTCTACATATATGAGTTAAATGGTATTTGTTTTTTCTCTTTCTGATTTACTTCACTCTGTATGACAGACAAAAATTAGTTCATGTTCTACTAATGCAAATCCATTAATGATATTATCTTTGTATTATCTGAGTATTGAAATTTCGCTGTATCAGTCTCCTTTAACCTTTTTCTTGTATTCTCTTCCCTCTCTCTCTCTTTCCCTTCGATTGACTTTTTTCTTGATACTGTGTGCTGACAGTGCTTTCTGGCAGCACTTGAAGAAAGCCACATTTCTTCTATACAAAAGCCATTCAGGCAACATTAGGAATTCTCCCTCTAAGAAATATTTTCTTCAAATGCATGTGATTAAATCAAGGGTGACACCACCCTTATGGCAGAAAGTGAAGAACTAAAGAGCCTCTTGATGAAAGTGAAAGAGGAGAGTAAAAAAGTTGGCTTAAAGCTCAACATTCATTGACATGAAACAGCCATGGATTTACGTGTATTCCCCATCCCGATCCCCTCTCCCACCTCCCTCTCTACCCGATTCCTCTGGGTCTTCCCAGTGCACCAGGCCCGAGCACTTGTCTCATGCATCCAGCCTGGGGTGGTGATCTGTTTCACCGTAGATAATAACCACTACAATATTGTAAAGTAATTAGCCTCCAACTAATAAAAATAGATGGGGGAAAAAAAAAAGCTCAACATTCAGAAAACTAAGATCATGGTATCCGGTCCCATCACTTCATGGCAGATACATGGGCAAACAGTGGAAACAGTGGCTGACTTTATTTTTTTGGGCTCCAAAATCACTGCAGATGGTGATTGCAGCTATGAAATTAAAAGACATTTACTCCTTGGAACGAAAGTTAGACCGACCTAGACAGCATCTTAAAAAGCAGAGACATTACTTTGTCAACAAAGGTCCGTCTAGTCAAGGCTATAGTTTTTCCAGTAGTCATGAATGGATGTGAGAGTTGGACTATAAAAACAGCTGAGGGCAGAAGAATTGATGCTTTTGAACTGTGGTGTTGGAGAAGAGTCTTGAGAGTCCCTTGGACTGCAAGGAGATCCAACCAGTCCATCCTAAAGGGGATCAGTCCTGGTTATTCATTGGAAGGACTGATGTTGAACCTGAAACTCCAGTACTTTGGCCACCTGATTCGAAGAGTTGACTCATTTGAAAAGACCCTGATGCTGGGAAAGTTTGAGGGCAGGAGGAGAAGGGCACAACAGAGGATGAGATGGCTGGATGGCATCATCGACTCAATGGACATGAGTTTGGGTAGACTCCGGGAGTTGGTGATGGACACAGAGGCCTGGCGTGCTGCGGTTCATGGGGTTGCAAAGAGTTGGACATGAATGAGTGACTGAAGTGAACTGAAATAAAGGGTTTCAGGTGTACATCACTTTTTCCTAAGGGGAGAATCATATATTTCATTAATTTAAAGGTAAAGTAGAGATATAATTCAATATATTTAATTCTGAAATATTCATATAAAAGAATTGAGCTGTAGGATAGCTAATTCAGGCTTCTCAGGTGGCACTAGTGGTAAAGAATTCGCCTGCCAGTGAAGGAGATGCAAGAGAGGTGGGTTCAATCCCTGGATCAGGAAGATCCCCTGAAGTAGAATGTGGCTACCCACTCTAGTATTCATGCCTGGAAACTTTCATGGACAGAGGATCCTGGTGGGCTACAGTCCACGGGGCCACAGAGATTCAGACACAACTAGCGACTGATCAAGCAGAGTAAATAGTTAACCCAAAGAGTGACTAGTACAAAAATAATCTACATTGAGCTAATAATTGACATTTGTTCTTAGTTTGGGGGTTTTATTGTCAAAGTTTGTTTTCTCATTTCTTATTTCTTATGCAAGTAATTAAAATTCATGAATTAGGATTAGTTCAATAAAAATTAAGATTTTCCTACAGAAGAATTTATCCAGTGAATAACTTCACGTACTGGAGTTGAGTGTGAAACTTTAATGTAACAGTGGTTGCAGAAGCTCTCAAGAGCAAATCATAACTTCAGGAGAAGCATTCAAAGACAAAGCCAAAGAAGACCTGTAACCTATAAAGCAAGGAAAACAGAGTCAAGAACTTTATGAGACTATAGAAAACTTCAAGGAATAATCAAAATTAAAGACTCATAAGAAAAACCATGAATTTGTAACTATTTTCAAAATCTAGCATGCTCAATTTCTCCTGAGCATTATTGAAAATACACAGAGGATTTATGAGGGGAGAAATGATTCATTCTTTAGTTCTGTTACTTATCATAAATGGATTAGCAATGTACATGGGAAACTTTGTAGACTTTAAGAGTCAGAACCAGAGTCTATCCATCTACAGACTCCTGATGACAAGATGGGAAAACTCCCTTGGATCTTAGATTGGTCTCCTTCTCAGCTTTTCAAGGTTACTCATAACCAGGAAATTACACTAGTTTTCTTTTCGTTGCTAAAACTTGGCTTTTAGTCAGAGTTAAGGATAATGTTAGGTGTAAATCACAAGTGCATTTGGTCCAACTAAAATATTATTTTTGAACTGGGCCTTAGACTAGACCTTCATATATATCAGCTGTTCCCAGGCAGAGTAGCAAAAAACATCTGTTTAAAACACATTGTTTATTTTATCCTATCTCCTAATTTGTACTTAAAAATGATTACAACAATACTGGGGAAAAGATCAGGCTTCTCTGTTTTGCATTCATGTCAGGGAATTCTTTAAATAATAAAGCAAAGAAACATAGGATCAAAAGTAGTTCTATTACTTAATCTCTAAGAGTTCTGTACTTTTAGTTTCAGGTGCAGGTGGTCTCTGTTATAAGCTGCCCCTTATCTATGAACTTCCTAGGTCTGTTTCCTACTCCCTCTTCATTGCCACCCACCCATCCCCCTCCCCCCAACCCCCCCTCAAGCTGCCCCCCCCCCCCACCTTGCACTGTCTCCTTTCCTTTTCACAGCCAGGTCCCCTCAGTAGGATCTGTCTTTAAACTTGTTCTATCTATGTGCCCAGCTGTATTCCAGACTGGGGCTTTAAGTACGGATGTCAGAAGCCTCACATTTCATATCTAACCAGTCTTGAAATCAGACCTTGTTGTCTTTAATGGTGAATTCTAGTTACTGACTCTCTCCTTGGATCTCAGGATTCTGGATGATGTCTCTCCACACCCCTGTAAACCAGGGCACAGTTTCTATCTTGTGTTCTGATTGACAAGCTCATTCCCCTCAAGGAATGAAGACATCTTGAATCCAGACTGTTTCTAGTTTTGTTAGCCTCCTTCCCTGGCAGGCTGGATTCTGTGTCCTGTTTCTCTTCTTGTGAGTAGATGGAGTTCCACCATCACCACGAGTGTCACTCTGAGTATAGAATACTGCCTCTGCAGGTCCGCCTGTAAATCAGTGCTGTCCCATGGTC
Organism: Cervus elaphus; assembly: GCF_910594005.1. Classification (NCBI taxonomy): domain Eukaryota; kingdom Metazoa; phylum Chordata; class Mammalia; order Artiodactyla; family Cervidae; genus Cervus; species Cervus elaphus. The sequence goes on along the minus strand of NC_057835.1, from coordinate 41,155,958 downwards.
ACTGATCTCACCTGTGTTCATGAAAACGTGAACTAGGTCTGAAACACCCCCTCAGTGTGCTCTGTGTAAGATCATCCTACTGCTCTTACTAGGGCCAGGCCCTTAGATAGGGCAGTTTTTCTGGACCCACAGGTCTAGCTTCTTTCCTTCCTTCCCGCTTCTCTCTACAAACTGAATTATTGATGCCTCACTTGCCAGGAAATGGCAACCCACTCCAGTATTCTTGTCTGGAAAATTCCATGGACAGGGAAGCCTGGCAGGTTACAGTCCATGGGGTTGCAAAGAGTCAGAGGTGACTGAGCACACACACCCACTTGCCGTAACTTACTCCTTCATGTTCCCTTAAACATATCTACAACCTGAACCATTGATGATACTGTACAAATATTCACAGCTGTATTTGGATAACACATGCTTTATATTGCAGCCCTGCCTCTCCTGCTCCAAACTCAAGCAGAATATCTTTCTTTCCAAAGTCGATCAATGATCATAAAGAAAAAGAATTCTTTTTCGCTCATTTCTTTGTGCTCAATTTCTTTATCACCCACAACAGCAACACGCAGCGTCCCCTCCCTGCCACCAGGAAGTACAAGCTCTATGTGCTGGGCTTAGTCGCTTAGTCATGTCTGACTCTTTGTGACCCCACAGACTGTAGCCCGCCAGGCTCCCCTGTCCATGGGGATTCTCCAGGCAAAAATACTAGAGTGGGTTGCCATGCCCTCTTCCATGGGATTTTCCCAACCCAGGGATTAAATCCAGGTCTCCTATATTGCAGGTGGATTCTTTACCATCTGAGCCGCCAGGGAAGCACTATGCAGATAGTCAAATAAATAAATAACAGAGTCTTAAGGGAGGCCAGAGCAGCTGTAGCAAAGAAAAAACAGAACTGGAACTGAGTTTAGGGACTCACAGTGAGGCCAAACAGCTTAAACATCTTAAACCACAGAAATAGAGTAGCAAATAATTTGTTGCTCAAACAGGATCCATTTGAGAATAGGAAGAAACATTAGCAATAATTTTACCAGGAAAGTTATGTAAAATGAGACTACCTAAGACTGGTTGGACTATATGGTCAACTTATAAATAAGGGAATTTTGTCTCTAGTCCAAGAATAAGGAAGCAATTGAAGTGTTTCAGACTTGTGCATGATTTGGTGTGCATTTCAAGAATGCATCTGTGAGAAGAGGGTCAATCCACCAGAGTCACACATGACTGAGCGACTAAGTGCACACACACCCACCAACCTCTCTCTCCGAAATTAATCTTTACCATGGGAAAGTTTCTTGGTAATTGCCACTGCCACCAACATGCCTGCTCCAAGTTGGGCTACTACCTGGTTAATATTCTAGGACCACCAGTGGTATGTGATTTTTTTTCCCTTCACACTTCATGGGGCAATTGAGTTAAACCTGAAAAAGGTGCTATAATGGCAGTATCTTGCATGCGTGTGCGCTAAGTCACTTCAGTTGTGTCCAACTCTTTGTGACCCTGTGGACTGTAGCCTGCCCAGCTCCTCTGTCCACCGGATTCTCCAGGCAGGATGAGTGGGTTGCCATGCCCCCCTTAAATGTATCTTCCCAATCTAAGGATCAAACTCGTGTCTCCTGCATCTCCTGCATTGCAGGTGGATTCTTTACCTCTGAGCCACCAGGGAAGCCCCAATGGCAGGATCTTAACAGTATTTAATTTTCAAGTGAAAATTTGTGTGTTTAAAAAAAGAATTATCATGTTATTTCCTTAAATACTACATACATGTTGAAAGAACTTTTAAAATACAATAATTATAAATATAGTTTATGACCCTTTTTCACATTACATCATTTTCATTTTCCCATGTCATTAAAATATCTTGGCAAATATTATTTTAATCTCTGCATACTATGCCATCACATGAAGATAACATATCTTAATTTCTCAATTGTTGAGCATGTTGATAAAAACTTTGGCAAATATATGTATCCATAGTTCAGAACATTGCTTTATGATGGATTCCCAGAAGTAGAATTAGTCTGTAAATGGATAAAATCATGTTGAAACCTCTTGCTATATATTACCAAACTGCTTTTCAGAAAATTTAAAGTGGTATGATTCACAGTCATATCTCTATTGTATTAGAAAACCCAAGTCATCACAGTCTTGCCATCATTGCGTATGCAAGTATTATGCTTTTTAAGAAAATGCATGGCATGTCATTACTGGCATAATTTACATTTTCTTAATTTGTAGTAAGTTAAAAAAGATCTCACATATAATAGTTATTTGCCTTTTCTCTTGTAAATCATGTATTCACAATGGTTATCCATTTACTATTTTTTTATTGAAGTTATATTTCTTTTGTAATTAATTTGTGTGGGTTTTAGATAAACATTTTAATAAACTTTCCTTTCTTTTGCTTTATACTATGTTTTCTAGATCATTGAATCATTTAAAAAAAAATTAAATGGTTTCAAACATAAAAATCTTACCTTTTAGTTAAAATATGCACTGTAGTGCATGCTCAGTGAAAACAGTTGAAAATATGGAAGAAAAAATTGAAACCCTCCCCTTATTTTTCTATTTTAGGAATAAAATTATTTAAGATTATAATTTGCTTTCTATGTGAAGCTTTGGAGTGTGGTATTTCCTTGTTATTAATGTGCCATTAAAACTTAATTTAGTCTTTGAGCTAATAATCATTTAAGGGAGTGTTATTTTGTAAAACTTCTCATACTGTTAAATTTATTTCAGTTTTCTAGTTTTGCCACTTGGTCAGGAAAAGTGGCCTTTATCATAACTTTTTTATGGATTTTACTGTGGTTTTCTTATGCTTTAGTATGTAATCTAGTTTTGTAAGTTTCCCATGAACAATAGAAAATATATTTTTAAAAATGTCTAATTTATAGGAAAAAGTTTATTTCCATCGACCAATCAACGTTATTACATTTATGTTTTAAAACTTCAATGATGTCATTCACCTCGTTCTGCAGTAAACTGAAAATAGGATCCATTTTGGCTCTTTGACCCCTAGTAAATTAAAAATACACTCTAAAATCTTCTACCAGAACAAATGTCAATTTTTTCTCATGTTTCAGATGACCTTTGATTTGTCCTTGTTTAGGATCTCCTCTAGGAACATGGACATGATCATGAGTCTTGAGTCTTCATTAGGAATTTTACCCTTTAACAATAAAAATACTTTGTCTATTTTAACAGATATTAATGTTTCTTAATTATTTCACATATCTTTGACTATTTAAATTTTTCCTTAAGGTTTCAACTTTATTTAACAGCTTCAAGTTCATTTAACTGGTTCATGCAAGAAATATAACACTGGATTTAACTTAACACAATCTGACAGTCTTTTACTTAATAATTTGATCCTTTCATATGTACTATCATAATTTTCATTCATGTTTCTATCACTTTGTATTATATTCTCTTTATTAATATTTTCTTTCTCTTCTGTAATTTTAAAATTTCTGTGTGTGTGTTCTCAGATATCCAAACTCTAATGGCATAGCTTGTTCAAAGACATTTTATAAATATGTGTTTAAACTAAATGTCAAAGTCTATAAAACATAAATTTTTAAATCCCCTTTAAAGGGGAAGTTTCAATATTTTATTTTCCTCTCTCCCCTTTACTGGATTTTGTTAATTTAATTTGAGTTGTAAATGCCACCAATTTTCTTTAAAAAATAGTGTTACTTTTCTTAAAGAAAAAGAAAAGCTACCTTTTTGTGTTACTTATCTATAAGTGGTCAATTGTTTCAGTGCTCAGTCAATCCATCTCAAGCATGACTGTCTCATACCTCTGTTCCTTAGTTTCATTTGCTCATCATCTGCCATCACCAGAAACTCACCACCTCTCCAGATCTTCAGGCTGAAATTTAGGAAATAAAATGAGGTTTACCTCTTATCCCATTTAAAATCCACATCTCTCCTGTGGTCTACTGCCCCAGGCTAATGCTAAGAATGCATACTTGCTTTAGAAGACTTCTCAGTTGTCCTTTATTCCTTCCAAGGGTGTGACAGAACCCCTAGGGCTGTGTTAAGGTGCCATTTTTATTTTGTTTTTTTTATTTCTGCTTAGAGCTTGAAGTACAATGCAGGCATAGAGTTAGAATACAGATTGGTACATTTCTTTTGGATTAGAAAAATATTCTCTTCTCCTGTATGTTGTTTTTCTTCCACTGTTTCTTTCATTTGTATATTGGGTCTTAGGTTGAGCCTTCCACACTCATTAAAATTTTAATCCTATTATATTATTTTAGTTTTTGTTCTAGAAAAACAGCTGAATTTGTCTTCTTGTTTGCTAGTAGTATTCTCCACTATGTCTAATCTGATCCACTGTTTTTTTTTAATCAATTAGCCACTCTATTTTTCATGTTTCTTGTTCATCTTTCTCACCTTTCATTGTATCTAATTGTATTATGTATTCTTGTTGAGATTTCCATTGCTTTGTTACTGTTTTTCACCTTTTTAAAAACTTTCTAACAGGAGATTCACTTTCCATCTTCTAAAATCCAAAGTCAAAGCCTTTAGACACTAAATGAGCAATGCTGTGTCAGGCTCTAGCCTGGGTTTCTTAGGAAATGCTGTTATCTCCAAAGAGAGATCTACTTTCACATTATTCATTCTTTTGGTCTGAACCTAGCGGTACCTCCTTGAACTTTTTTGACTAGGGTCTTCCCTAGAGGTGTAGAGTTCTGTTAGTTTGCAGTCCCTAACAGAACTCAGCACATTTCCTGTGAAACTTTAAGTACAGATTGAAGATTCATGGATAGATTTCCTTCTTTAAGCATTAAAAAATAAAACATAATCAGCAATACATGCCTCTCATGAGAATAGAATTCATTCAAAATGGCCTCTTGCAGTACACAGTTCTCTGCTCAGTGTTGGCAAAATTGCCAATAGGACACATTAAGACATTAATATATTGCTGGGTGGCATGAGGTCTAGATGGTGTCCATGTTATGAGTCCCCTGCTTGATTTGATACATCCTTACCCTTAACGTTGGTCACCCTGACTTAGAGGGGATCTAGCGGGGATTGCTCAACTCCCATCCTTTTTCAGGAGTGCCAGAGTCATTTATCAGTCTTGTAGGGTGATTCTTTCCATTCATCTAATACCATCTGTGATAGTTAAATTTATGTGTCAACATTGCTTGGCTATGGTGTCTAGTGGTTTGGTCAAACACTAGTTTAGCTGTAACTGTGAAATGTACTTTTTAAATGTAACTAACACAATTAATCAACTTTAAGTCAAGCTAATTACACTTCATAGTGTGGGTCTCATTCAATCAGGTGCAGGCTAAAGAGTAAAGACTGAGATTTCCCAAAGAAGAAGGAATTCTCCCTCATACTGCAACATAGAAATTCTACCTGACCTCCCAGCTTGCTTATCTGTTTTTAGCATTTCAGGCTCAACTCTGCAACATCGATCCTAAATCTCTAGCCTACTAGGCTGACTTACAGGTTTTAGATTTTCCAGTCTCCAAAATTAAATTAAAATAAAGCCAACTTGTTAAAATACGTCTCTCTTGCTCCCTTTCTCTCTCTTCACATACACACATGCATATGAATATGCACATATATGTGTAAATGTTTGTGTAACATATTCATAATATAAATGCCATATTTATATGATATAGTAGAAACTGTTATGTTATATAAATATAAATTATATAAATATCATATTTATAGTATAATACATGTAGTAGAAATATGTGTACATAAATATCCTATTCTCTCTGTTTCTCTGAAGAACAATGACAAGTGCAGACTGCAGAGTGCTGCCCTACTTTCAAGTGCTGAGGCTGATGTAGATTTTTATCCTAATTCTATACAGTACTGGATGTCTCAATGGAAATTCGGGAGAGAAGAAATAATTATGGTACCGTGCTAATCTATTAGGGCTTCCCTGATGGTTCAGATGGTAAAGAATCTGCCTGCAATGCAGGAGACCCGGGTTCAATCCCTGGTGAAAGGAATGGCTTCCCATGCCATTTTTACCTGAAGAATTCCGTGTTACATGCTGTATGCTTGGCACTTCTGTGCCATTTTAAAAATTTACTTCCTTTTGTCAGCATTCAAATATTTATTTTGATCTCTATGAAAAGCAAGTCAGTAGGGATCATAATAAATTAATAGCACCAATACTCTCATTTTGTTGCCAAAGATGTCAGTCTCACACAGGTTAGGCGTGTCCCTAAGAAAATACCCTGCTAATAAAAATCAATGCCAGGCTTAGAAGCTGTATCCATCTGACTCTAAAACTGGTTTATTGTTTTTCTGCCACTTTCCACTATAACATGCCACCTCAACTTGTGCTTAGAATTGAATGTATGATAGCTCATCTCAAAGAACAAGATTAATTTTCCATTTGCTATACCCCCTCCTTATTTCAGGTTCTTATTATCCCTCTACCTCTGGACATCCCACCTGTCTCTGCGAGTGTCCAGTGTAATTATCACTGCCTTTTGAACATTTCCTTATCTCCCCATCATCCCTAACCCAGCAGTCATCTGTGAACCTTAATCACAGAGACTGGCCACACCAGTAACTTGGCTGGATGTTTATAAATAGTTTCATGTGCATTAGCACAAATATTTAACTCTCCTACTTAATGGTAAGTCCTGGGAATTTCAGGACTTATACACCAGTGAAGATGCCTTGGGTTATGGAAACATTGCCCCAGATGAGGCCTTATCTGATGGAAGAGTCACATGTGAACACAGACAGTGACAGTATAAGGTGATAACTCATTAGAGCTGGAAAAGAGTAGCCCTTCTGCACCTTCAAGAATACCTCACATATAAACAGGCAATCAGTAACTACTTTTTGAACACAGAGATTAAAACATCTGACTTTTTATTCATGAGATAATTTCTGATAAGTTTCTTGAGAGGTATGCATTTTAAAGGTTGCCACCGGGTGGCTCAGATAGTAAAGAATCCACCTTCAATACAGAAGAACCAGGTTCGACCCCTGAGTAGGGATGATCCCCTGGAGAAGGAAGTGGCTACTCATTCCAGTACTCTTGCCTGGGAAATCCCATGAACACAGGAGCCTGGTGGGCTGCAGTCCATGGCATCCCAAATAGTTGAACACAACTTAGCGACTAAGCCACTATGTGCACTTTAAAAATTCAAAATGTGACATGTTTAATTTTAAAAACATGAAAAGAGACATTACCTTAAACTTTTCTTGTGGGAAAGCAGGAATTCTCTCCCTACTGTACTCAGCTGTGCTTATACTTTCCTTCTTCAGAGGTCTAGATTTGAGATTACCATAAAGTTGGCCTTCATTCTGTTTGCATTTTCCATGCCACTAGAAACAGCATTTTCTTGGTATTTCTATTGAAAATAGTTTTGGCTCATATTATTTGGCTCTCTGGCCATAGGGTGTATGCATGGAGAAGGGGGGGTAGAAAAGGGGTAATTCTACAGATTGGCAACAGAATTCTAGAGGAGAATGCTTTCAAACAAACCACACATGGTATTTTCCCAAGCCCCCAAGTGCCTGGATTTCACCTCAGCTGAGAGTAGGGAAATAAAGACAAATGTCAACACTGCTTGCCTTTAGAAAACAGAACTCCTTGGTGGTCTCAGTGTAAAGAGTTTGCTTCTAATGCCTTTAGAAAGCATCATTGTAAATAAATACTTTCAAAGGCCCTCCTTGAATACATTTAGTAACTATGTCCGTTTATTTTTAAGGAGAGCCTTTGAGCCTCACTGATCAGTTTCCAAGATACTGGTTCTTCTAAAAATTTGGCAGAGAAAAAAGAAGAAGGTACAGCCAGAAAGACCTTTGTTATCCAAGGCCTTTTTATACTAAACGATGCAGAGCAGAGCACATGGAATGTAGACATCCTTTCTTTCACTATTCAAAAGATTCTTACGTGGCTGGAGAAATATGCGCACAATTCTCAACCCTTTTCTCAGCTTTTGGAACCTGTTCTCTCTCAGGGTATGTTTTCCCCTTGGCCTTGGTTTGTCCTTTAATTTGACAGCAACTGTCAGCCAACAATTTGAAATAGTTTTAAATATTATTTGGTGACAACTTGTTCCATTTTTGAAAACTTGAAAAAACCTAAAGTCAAAGATGTAAAGAGATCATATGGTAAGTTACCGTCAGAACTAAAGTGCTCATCTGTCTCTGGTATATTATGCCATAACACTGTATATAAATATCATATACACATGCATGAATATGTATATACATTCCTATACATGTATCTATTGGGCTTCTCCAATGGCTCAGTTGGTAGAGAATCCGCCTGCAATGCAGGAGACACAGAAGATAACGGGTTTGATCCCTGGGTTGGGAAGAGCCCCTGGAGGAGGAAATGGCAACCTATTCTAGCATTCTTGCCTGAAAAATCCCGTGGATGGAGGAGCCTGGCGGGTTACAGTCCATGGGGGTCACAAAGAGTCAGGCACGACTGAGCACAACACAGCAGAAACATGTATATTTGTAGTCAAACAGAGCTGTGGCAAGGTGGCATAACTGTATAAGATAGATCTGGTATTGAGTCTTAGCTCCATTACTTATCACTTGAGCAAGCAAATTAACCTTCTGAGCCTCACCTTCCTCATCTGTGAAATTTGCATATTGATATTCACCTGTTATTATTAGGATAAAATTTAATAACAGGTATACTTACCTATCAGAAAATAATATCAATATTATTGATCAATATTATTGTTAATGTTGCTTTTGCTAAAGGTCCCAGACTTACCTAAGAAGGTAACTGTAAAGGTATTCCTAGTTCAACAGCCCAAAAGGATATGAAAGTTTTCCTGGTAACTTTCCAATAAATTTAAAAAAAAATTCTTTCCCTTCCCTGGCTTTGACTTCATTGTGCTCACCACCAGCATGATTCCAAATCAAAAGATAGTGTGTCGGCTGGACACCAGGAGAATAAGCATTACATCATTGGTTAAGTAATGGCTTTGTCCCATTTAATTGGGTAAATTGGCTTTGTCCCAGTGTTATTCCTCATGTCTCCCTATATCATGGTCTTTGGTTTTACAAACCGTCTCAACATTTAGTTAAATCAGTAAGTGAGCAAGTCAATCCCATCTTTAAAACCATCAATTCTATTGCTTTACAAAATTGTGTGTGTTTTTTTTTCTTTCCCTTTGGACCAATCAGCTAGGTTCTAATAATACACTTCATGTGGCTCAATTACACTAAATTTCTCTACCGTTTTCTGTCAAAACAAAAACAGTATTCTTTATATGACAACTATTAAGAACTATTTTCTTCACCAGTTTGGTTTCCTAGTAACACAAAAATCATGATTAAAGTGTTCAAAAGAGTGACTTGATTTTAAGCAATTATTACTATGGTAATGTCACCAAGCATGAGTTTTGTGTGGACTCACCATTATCTTTCAGTAGGAGTGCAAGGAGCGTTTAGGGATTATCTTTTCCTGTAGGAACTTGGTCTTTTCTGTTTCAGCTATAGATTTAGGTAGTGTGAAAGCTCTTGCCAGTTTATTTTAGTGACAAGGGGTTAAAGGTTTCACTCAGCTTTTCACATTTGAGAGGAAGACGTTGGCATGGGTGTTTCCTAGACTTGTGGAATGCTTTGATAAGGACTGGCCCATTAACAAAGTAAAATATTTGCCAAGACAGTGTGTATCTCCATGTTTACCTTGTATTATAGGCCTCTTTAAGAATTTTTCCAACACTCCATATTTAATCTATGCTTTGGAGACCTAAAATTCTCATTACTTTTGAGGTCATTGCTTTTGCTCTCTATATAATCTCTCCACTTTAAATTCAGTGTGTGAGCTTAAAGTTTGTACCTAGAAATCATATGCATTTCTGTGGTTTATTCCAATGGCCTATGGCCAATCAACACAAAGATTAAGGCTTGAAATGTAACTTTTTTTCCTCATTAGCATAATTGGATATGCTCTGAGGGTGGCACTAAATTTCCTTACCTTCCCAGGTTTTTCTTGGAAGAATAAACTTACTACATGCATTAGACAAAATTTAGTCATTGTGCCAGCATTGTTGGTCTTGTTATTTCAGTGAGAAAATGCTACCCTTGAGGAGGACTATTTCCAGGAATGGCTAGGAAAAAATAATTAAAATGCTCCTGGTTTTTAGCTGGCTTAATTGGGTAATACCAGTAACTCTTTTTGTTCCTCTGTAATATACAAATAATTTCCTTTCTACATCATATGTCATGATGGGTGGCACAATACAGGCTAAAATTTCTTGGTATTTTCTTGATACTTGGCCATACTTTCCTGATGTGCTCAGTCACTCAGCCATGTTCAACTCTTTGTGACCCTGTGGACTGCAGCCTACCAGGCTGCTCTGTCCATGGGATTTTCCAGGCAAGAATACTAGAGTAGGCTGCCATTTCCTCTTCCAGATGCTTTCTTGATACTTACATGTAATAAATGTTATCCTTCACAACAATGAGGTCTGGGAATCTCTTGATTAAAAACTGATGTCTCTCAGTCATACCTAAAATACAGTGATAAAGGTCATTTCATAATGACATTAGCTGCGCTAGAAGTGAGGATTAGTGAAGGAATATTGTAAAAATTTTATCAGCCTTCATAGTTGATATTTCCACACTGTGTATCTCTTACTAGGCTATTCCCCACAATCACTAAAAACAATAAGATATCCAAAGAACATCAACAGTCACTCCTTTTTTAGGAGTTCTCTTTGGTCTTTTATGGTACAAGTCAATGTGGGATCTTGGAAGCCGTCTGAAGACTGCCTGCCACAGTCTGCTATTCAGTGTCCAAGGTGTCAGTCATCCAACCCTGTAAAGGTGCCTAAGAATTCATATAGCATCCCAGGGAATTCTGCTTCTTTAATTTAATAAAATTCAGACAGGAGATTTAAGTAAAATACTTCTATAAGTGATTTCCGAAGAGGCTGAAATGGGAGATCCTTTTGAATTTGAGTAGTTAAGGAAATTTTCATGATTGTAATAAGGTATAAGTGAACACTTCTGGCCACATTACTGTCTATTAAGCTTAATTTCTACAGCTTGCAAGAGTCCTTTGCATACACTTTTTTTTTATAATTGCACTTTAGCAAATGGTATGTCCTTAGTGATGTGACAATCAATAGCATGTGTAGTCAGTCACTTCAGTCATGTCCAACTTATTGCAACCCTATGAATGTACTCGGCCAGGCTCCTCTGTCCGTGGGATTTTCCAGGCAAGCGGGTTGCCATGCCTTCCTCCAGTGGATCTCCCTGACCCATAAATTGAACCCATGTCTCCTACATTGCATGCAGATTCTTTACCCCTGAGCCACCAGGGAAGCCTGATACTTGACTAACGTTATAATTAGAGCAACAGTTCTTTTTTTTTTTTTTTGTATTGGGGAATAGCCAATTAACAAACAATGTTGTGCTAGTTTCAGGTGAATAGCAAAGGGACTCAGCTATACAAATACATGTATCCATTCTCTTCCCAACTGCCATCCCTTCCCGGATGAGCCCCCAAGAAGAAAGGTTGTTGCTGACCCATGAAAAGACATTGGTATTCTTGGCCTCCGGAGGAGAAGAATTTAATCCGGGGCCAGAGACAAGGCTTGATCACTCAGAGCTTTTGTGCAATAAAGTTTTATTAAAGTATAAAAGGGCTAGAGAAAGCTTCCGACATAGACATCAGAAGGGGGTAGAAAGAGTGCCCCTTTGCTGGTGTTAGCAATGGAGTTATACACCTTTTAATTAGCTATTACAATGAATCAAAAGAATGTCTCAAGTTTGTGAAAATTTTACCAGACCTACTCCCACAATTTAAATTTTAGGATAACAAGATTAGAATTTAACAATAGAAAGATCTTCTAGACCCACTTCCATAATATACATTCTAAAATATCAGGATTAGTCAGAAGGTTTTCAGGAAAGAAAAACTGCCCTCCAGCCAGATACATTGTTGTTGTATAATCCCTAGTACAGAGTTTAAACTGAGTTGGGTAATTGACTAAAACTATTGGAAAAACCCCTGATGCTGGGAGGGATTGGGGGCAGGAGGAGAAGGGGACAACAGAGGATGAGATGGTTGGGTGGCATCACCAACTTGATGGACATGGGTTTGAGTAAACTCTGGGAGTTGGTGATGGACAGGGAGGCCTGGCATGCTGCGATTCATGGGGTCGCAAAGAGTCAGACATGACTGAGCAGCTGAACTGAACTGAACTGGGAGGATCAGTCCTGGGTGTTCATTGGAAGGACTGATGATGAAACTGAAACTCCAGTACTTTGGCCACCTCATGCGAAGAGTTGACTCATTGGAAAAGACCCTGATGCTGGGAGGGATTGGGGGCAGGAGGAGAAGGGGATGACAGAGGATGAGATGGCTGGATGGCATCACCGACTCGATGGGCATGAGTTTGAGTAAACTCCAGGAGTTGGTGATGGACAGGGAGGCCTGGCATGCTGCATTCATGGGGTCGCAAAGAGTCAGACACGACTGAGCGACTGAACTGAACTGAACTGAACTGAAGGATTGTAGAGGAAAAAAAAAAAGTTTGTCCTTTTCTTCTCCTTGAGAATTCCAGACCCCCAATCATCACTTCGAAAGACCCAGACCCATTTCTCCTCCTTGGGGACCCTGAACTTCTTATCAGTCTGCCTAGGAATTGACTCTCTCACCTTCCAGGCTGCCACATAACATTGAGCAGAGTTCCCTGTGCTATACAGTAGGTCCTTGTTGGTTATCCATTTAAAACATACCAGGGTGTACATGTAAATCCCAAACTCCCTATCTATCCCTTCCCATATTCCTTCTCCCCTCAGCCCTCCCTGGCAACCATAAGTAGACTAGCAGTTCTTAACTGGGTTGATATGATTCTCCCCTACTCCCTGTTCCACTCCAATCCAAGACATTTGGCAAGGTCTGAAGATAATCTGAGCCACAGTCAGCTCCTGGTCTTGTCTTTGCTGACTGTATAGAGCTTCCCCATCTTTGGCTGCAAAGAATATAATCAATGTGATTTCGGTGTTGGCCATCTGGTGATGTCCATCTGTAGAGTCTTCTCTTGTGTTGTTGGAAGAGCGTGTAAGCTATTACCAACGCATTCTCTTGGCAAAACTCTATTAGCCTTTGCCCTGCTTCATTCTGTACTCCAAAGCCAAATTTGCCTGTTACTCCAGGTGTTTCTTGACTTTCTACTTTTGCATTCCAGTCCCCCAAATAGCTGTGAAATGAAGAGAAGCAAAAAGCAAAGAGGAAAAGTTAAGATATAAGCATCTGAATGAAGAGTTCCAAAGAATAGCAAGGAGAGATAAGAAAGCCTTCCTCAGCGATCAATGCAAAAAAAAAAAGAGGAAAACAATAGAATGGAAAGACTAGAGATCTCTTCAAGAAAATTAGAGATACCAGGGGAACATTTTATGCAAAGATGGGCTCAATAAAGGACAGAAGTGGTATGAACCTAACAGAAGCAAAAGATACTAAGAAGAGGTGGCAAGAATACACAGAAGAACTGTGCAAAAAAGATCTTCATGACCTAGATAATCACGACAGTGTGATCACTCACCTAGAGTCAGATATCCTGCAATGTGAAGTCAAGAGGGCCTTAGGAAGCATCACTAGTGGATGCTAGTGGATCCACTAGCACAAAGCTAGTGGAGGTGATGGAATTCCAGTTGAGCTATTTCAAATCCTAAACATGATGCTGTGAAAGTGCTGCACTCAATAAAATTGGAAAGCTCAGCAGTGGCCACAGGACTGGAAAAGGTCCGTTTTCATTCCAATCCCCAAGGAAGGCAATGTCAGAGAATGTTCAACTACTGCACAATTGCACTCATCTCACACACTAGTAAAGTAATCCTCAAAATTCTCCAAGCCAGGCTTCAGCAATACGTGAACCGTGAACTTCTATATATTCAAGCTGGTTTTAGAAAAGGGAGAGGAACCAGAGATCAAATTGCCAACATCAGCTGGATCATTGAAAAAGCAAGAGAGTTCCAGAAAAACATATGTTTCTGCTTCATTGACTATGCCAAAGCCTTTGACTGTTTGGATCACAATAAACTGTGGAAAATTCTGAAAGAGATGGGAATACCAGACCACCTGACCTGTCTCTTGAGAAACCTGTATGCAGGTCAGGAAGCAACAGTTAGAACTGGACATGGAACAACAGACTGGTTCCAAATAGGAAAAAGAGTACATCAAGGCTGTATATTGTCATCCTGCTTATTTAACTTATATGCAGAGTACATCATGAGAAACGCTGGGCTGGAAGAAGCACAAGCTGGAATCAAGATTGCTGGGAGAAATATCAATAACCTCAGATGTGCAGATGACACCACCCTTATGGCAGAAAGCAAAGAAGAACTAAAGAGCCTCTTGAAGAAAGTGAAAGAGGAGAGTAAAAAAGTTGGCTTAAAGTTCAACATTCAGAAAACTAAGATCATGGCATCCAGTCCCATCACTTCATGGCAAATCGATGAGGAAAAGTGGAAACAGTGGATGACTTTATTTTGGGGGGCTCCAAAATCACTGTGGATGGTGACTGCAGCCATGAAATTAAAAGATGCTTACTCCTTGGAAGAAAAGTTATGACCCACCTAGGCAGCATCTTAAAAATCAGAAACATTACTTTGTCAACAAAGGTCCATCTAGTCAAGGCTATGGTTTTTCCAGTGGTCATGTATGGATGTGAGTGTTGGACTATAAAGAAAGCTGAGCACCAAAGAATTGATGCTTTTGAACTGTGGTGTTGGAGAAAACTCTTGAGAGTCCCTTGGATTGCAAGGAGATCCAACCAGTCCATCCTAAAGGAGATCAGTCCTGGGTGTTCATTGGAAGGACTGATGTTGAAGCTGAAACTCCTTACTTTCGCCACCTGATTGAAGAGCTGACTCATCTGAAAAGACCCTGATGCTGGTAAGGATTGAGGGCAGGAGGAGAAGGGGAGGATAGAAGATGAGATGACTGGATGACATCACCGAGTCAATGGGCATGAGCTTGGGTGAACTCCGGGAGTTGATGACGGACAGGGAGGCCTGGCGTGTTGCGGTTCATGGGGTTGCAAAGAGTTAGACATGACTGAGCGACTGAACTGACTGAACTGACTGAAGATACTCTGGTTGTTGCAACTAGGAGGAGTGATGTTTCAGTTATTTAGTGAGTAGAAGCCAGAAATGTTGCTAAACATCCTACAATGCATAAGATAAACATACACACAGACACACACACACACATGTATCCAGCCCAAATGGCAATAGTACTGATATTGAGAAGCTTAGAGTTAACATAAAACATGGTTAGGTAGTAGTATTCCATCCTAAAATTATTCCACTCAGTTGCAATTTCACAATCTCAATATAATCAATGTTCACACTATTCATTGGTTTTATACTATTCCTTTAACAAGATATTTTAGGGAAACTCTAGTGTTTCAGGCCATTTAATGATGAACAAACACGGACTGTGTCCATGCTCTTATGGAGTTTAAGTCTGGTGGAAGAGTCAGATCAAATTATGACACTAATGAATAAGCCATTGCAAACAGGAATCTTTAAAGGAATGAAATTTGATTCTTTGAGAGTACTTAACCAAGGAAATGCAAATCTGTAGTGCCAGTGAAAGCTCCCTTATGGAAATGGTGATGAAGCTGAGACCTGAAGACTGAACTGGGGAAACGTAGGGGAGAAATATTTCATCTTGGTGACTAGAACACAGAGAAAAGGGGGAGAGGGTCCAGAGGAAGTACAAAAAGTCTAGGGTAGGCAGTGCCTTACTGTGAGCCACATTAAGGATGTGATCTTTATATGAAGAACAAGGACAGACAGAACAGTTTTTATGCAGGATTCTGGCAAGATCAGGCTTATTTTAAGATCAGTGGTATTCAGAAATGGTTTTCAGTGACCCAATATCAACCTTGAAGAAAGACTGATGAAATGTCACATTGCTTTGTTGCAGTGTTTTCCTATTCAATAATTTACCAGTAAATTGGATGAAAATATAGATGTGCCAAGCAAATTAATAGGTGGACCAATCCTGGGGAAAAAACCCTACTATCATAGACAATAAAATGTTTAAAACCACAAATTATTTCAACAAACCAGATCACTGAGCTAAAACTAGACAGATGAAAGCTGGAGAGATACAAGTAAAAATGTCAATTTGGTCTTTTAAATAATTGAGTTTAGAGATTCAGTTATAGGACTGGATTTGGTAGCAGTTCATGTGAAAATATCTAAATGTTTTAACATACTACAAGTCATAATTATGCCATGATTACAGGAAAGAGCCAACACAAACTTAAGTTAAAATAGGAAAATCAATAGCCTCTGCATTTGCCAGCCCATGTGGAGAATATTGTAGTCATGTCTGAGTACCACATCAAAAGTAGGACATTCAGATCCTATAATACATCCAGATAAAGACAAACTGTACAGTGAAGAGAACTGGGAAAAAAAAAAGATTTGAGCTGAAAACCATAACAACATTTTTTGAGCGAGAATTGTGGAGGATTAGAACATATTACCTGGTGGTGTGAAAAGTTCCCCATTGTTTGAGAATTCAAACAGAGGCTATAAGCTTGTTTTGATTGTTTTCCAGAGCCTGCTAAAGGAAACTTCTTCGTTGGAAGGGAGGATGAGTTTGGCATTTTTTCCCAATTTGAACAATCACCGAAGTCCATGAGTGTGAATCCTCAGGTTCATTAGTATCTCTGGCTGCCAAACATCTCAACTCTCTATGTGCATGCATGTGTGCTCATTCACTTAAGTAGTGTCTGACTCTGCGATCTATGGACTGTAGCCCACCAAGTTTCTCTGTCCATGGAATTCTCCAAGCGAGAATACTGGAGTGGGTCACCATGTCTTCCTCTAGAGAATTTTCCCAACCCAAGGATCTCCTGTGGCTCCTGCATTGCAGGTGGATTCTTCACCACTGAGCCACGGGGTGGGGGGGGGGGTGCCTGAACCCTCTCTATACATGTGGTAAATGTCTCACTTAATACACCTTGGTGGGAGACAGAGCCTTCCTCTCACTAGAGAAACTGAAAGTGGCAAATCCTTACTTTCACAGCTTCCCTAGCATGGAGGACATAGAGTTCATAATTTCACTTCAGTCAATCAGAGCTGTCTGCACTGGACTTTGCAGAGTGAGCTGACAAAGCAAAAGAAGAATCTCTTTGGGGGGCTCCATCAGATCCAGAAGCAATCACAGCACCTGAGCCATGGGCAGTGACAGAGGTGCTGGTCTCATTTGCAGCCTCCTTTATGGTCCTGGCTGCAGCCCAGCCTCCCTAGCTCTTGATTGTTTTCCAAGCCCATTGCTGTGCTTTGTCTAAGATTCTGTGATTTTCCCAACATCACCTTAACAAGTATCTTTTTAGTTTAAATCATCCAGATTTGGTTTCTGTTCCTCACAATGGCAAACTTTGATTGGTATAACCTCCAATGTGTATTTTGCTTAATATTAAAATCCATTTTTATGAGGTACAGAAAGACATGTCATATTCTATAGTGAGGCCCCCCCCCCAATCATTACATTCAGTTTTACAAAGGGTGTGGACCCCAGGCCTTTTCCCTGACTCTGGGAACCATAAGCCAGATCAATAACACAGGTATAAAATGAAGAGAGGAGAAGGATAGGTGAGAATATTGTTATATTTACAGTTGATTCTTGTTATTCATGGATCTTGTATTTGCAAACTTGCCTACTCACTAAAATTTATTTGTAACCTCTAAATCAAGAGTTGCTTCACTTTTGAAATCATTCCTCAAGAAATGTAGAACAGCAAAGAATTTGAGTCATTCTGTGAGCCCGTCCCCAGCTGAACTCAAACAAGGCAATGCTCTGCCTTCTTATTTTAACTCTCATACTGTAAACAAGTGTTCTTTTCATGTCTAGTGCTATGGTTTTCTTTTTTGTGTGCCTTTTGTAGTTGATTTCATTGTTATTTTTTAATTTAAATTTATTTTTAATTGGAGGATAATTGCTTGACAGTATTGTGTTGGTTTCTGCCATCAATCAACATGAATCAGCTACAGGTACAAATATGCCCCCTCTCTCTTGAACCCCTGTATCACCTCCCACCCCATCCGACCCCTCTAGGTTGTTGCAGAGCACCAGATTTTTGAGCTCCCTGCATCAGACAGCAAATTTCCATTGGCTATCTAATTTTACATATGGTGATTGTATGTTTTAGTGCTTTTCTCTCTCGATTCATCCCACCATCTACCTCCCCCTCTACACCCGCGTCCATAAGTCTATTCTATGTCTGTGTCTCCACTGCTGCCCTGCAGACAGGGTCATCACTACCATCTTTCCAGGTTGCATATGAGACTCCATAAAATGATGGGAGGCATGGCACCAAAGTGCTGTTCAGTTTTCTAAGCACAGGCTATGATGTGCTTTATGGAGAAAAATACATATGTTAGATAAGCTTTCTTCAGGTACCTGTTATAGTTCTGTTGGTGGTGAGTTCAACATTAAGGAATCAACAGCATTAAATAAGGGGTCTTTAAACAGAGAAACAAATAAAACAAGGTTATATATTGGTGGGTTCATGAAAATGTTGTGACCAGAGATTCAGGAACCTAATTCCATATTTTCCCAAGTGTTTGTGGTGTCTTTGTGGAATGAACGTATCACCACAAATAATGAGAATTGGCTATATGTAGAGACAATATTTTCTGTGCTGTGAGTTCTCATCACACCACAGGGTAAGAGGGAAAGGTGGACTTCTTCTTTCATCTCAAGCCTAGGGAGGGGGCTCTCATAAGGCTGTCTAAGAGTTGGTTGTGTATTTCCCAAATCTCCAGGCATGATGAACCGGTGTCTGACTTCAGGACATCAAGATGATAGAGAAGGAGGGCTGGTGACTGCAGTAGTGACATGCAAGTGTTGCTGGTTATGGCCTGCGTGACAGAGCGTAGAATAAGTGGGTGTTTCCTTGGAGAAGGAAATGGCAACCCACTCCAGTAGCCTTACCTGAAAAATCCCATGGACAGAGGAGCCTGGTATGCCACAGTCCATGGGGTCGCAAAGAGTCGGACATGACTGAGCAACTTCACTCACTCACTCCTTGTGGGTGGGTGGTGGGCACACACTGGAGAGAGCTTGCCAGAATACATCTACCTTAGGTCCTGTCCAGTAAGATTATCTCGGGAATTAAAGAGCCTCTGCAGGAAAAGGGTACATATGCACTGCCAGCTAGCCCAGGAGCTACAGACTGAATTAAACTACCCACATAGAATTTAAAAACTACAGGAGAGAGACAGCACAAAACTGCTGGAAGATCCACAAGGTGTCCTTGGACAGAAAGAGTCAGTTTACCAAGTCCAGATAGCATGGAGCTCTGCTATAGCAGAAAGGCTTGTTCTGTCACTTTTTATTTTCTCCCTCTTCTCCACTGGCTTCAAACATGGTGGGAGTTTGGAAAAACAGATAGCAAGAGACAGCCAAGAAGCTCAAACAGGGAAGCAGAGAAGCCAATATAACTTCCTGTCCCCTTAAAGGTCTCCAGCCCAGAGGAGGCTCGAGCTGGGGTGGTGTGGTTTAAGACCAAGTCTGCATTTCAGTTTTTCACATGCATGGAAGTAGGCATTTAAATATCTGAATCAAGATCACGTTTGTGTATTAATGTGTCATTAGAGCGCTCATAGACCTGCCAGAACTTTTATACAGGAACACCCGGTTGAATGAGATTGGTTAGGAAACACGGATTGAATTGTGATTTAAGTTGGGCTTTCCTGGTGGCTCAAACAGTAAAGAATTTGCCTGCAATGCAGGAGACCAAGGTTTGATCCCTGGGTCGGGAAGATCCCCTGGAGAAGAGAATGGCACCCACTCCATTATTCCTGCTTGGAGAATCTCATGGAGAGAGGAGCCTGGTGGGCTACAGTCTATGGGGTCGTGAAAAGTCAGACTTGACTGAGTGACTAACACACTTTAAAGGTTACGAGTTCATGCTTGTGTAATGAGTTATCTGCTCACACAAGGCTTCGCTCCTGCACTGTGAGATACCTGAGTGCTGGCTCTAGTGCTGGGTTTGAGTTCTATTTCACCCCATGATCATGGTGTCTAAAGTTTGGTGTGATTAAGCACCTCACTAAATTTGAATTCGGTCACAAATGAAGTGGAGATGACACTAGTATTTTAGAAATAGAGATTTGTTAAGCATTGTCTTCAGACCAAACCCAGACAAAAGGACAGTGGCATGCCTGGAATCTGGCTGTCCTCTCAGATCTTACAGGATATGGTTCGCACGAACAGTATCACCAGAAACAACTTGCTCCTTAGGGAGGTCAGAGCCCAATCAAGACAGAGTGTTCCTTCCTGTGTGGTGCTCTGCTATCAATATGCTTCTATGTTCTTGCAGAGTAGAAGGGGGCACTTCCCTGGTGGGCCAGGGGCTAAGATTCCACACTCCCAATGCACAGCATCTGGGTTTGATTCTTGGGCAGAGAACTAGATTCCAGAAGCCCTAACTAAGAGTTCACAAGCCACACCTAAAAGATCCCACATGCTGTAACTAAGACCTGGTGCTTCCAAATAAATAAATATATATATATTTTTTAATGTAAAAGGAGAATTCAGTCTACTCTAACCATGGATTTGTATGGTCTCTTCCCAGTAAACCATGACCCTCCTGAACTGTTGCAAGAGAGCACTCCCTAGGGTAGTGTGAGGATCCAATAAAATAGAAATAATGCATACCAACTTCTTCATTTGTATTTATATGCATTTATTCAAGTGCATTTTTATGCATGTGGCATATAATAAATAACTTAAAGTTAACCTAAAATTATCAATATAATTAATATGATTTTCATATGTTTTATGTCCAGTGGTTAATTCATTTAAGTCCTTTTTCCAGTTCAACTGGTTATCAGAAAATACAGATGAAAAAGGCATGTAGGAACTATTTTTAATAACCTCCCTCCCCATGGCCAAGTTAATTCTCCAACCATCAAAGATTTTCACATTTTATAGTTTTACTATTATTGGTAGCTCTATAGCGATGTTCCCTAATTCTGCCCTTGGATAGCACAAGAAGATATTTCTTATGTCTACCAAATTTTCTCTCAATAAAATTTTAACATGTTACTTTTTAATGCTTATAGAGATATAAAATTGGATAGCAATCGAAACATAAGAACTTACTTCTTCCCACATGTCATTATCTAGACTCTTATGTATGTGCTGCTACTAAGTTGCCACGGTTCTTATTCAGGCTAAGAAACCTACTTCATATGCATGGAAGTAGGCATTTTACTTTACTGATTTTCCTGTCAATTTATCCTTTCATTATTCCAGTCTTTTCACTTTTAATTTATAATGCTTTGCCAAACTTGGATTTAATACTTTAGAAGTTTTGACCACTGTGAAGGATAATGAAAGAATTATTTCTTAGCATTTAAATAACGTATTGTACTTATTTTATATCTTCCATATAATAATAGCAATAATATTATATGTATTATAAAATGTTATATTAAATATCATAGTTTTAAAAGTAAGTGTCCTTTAGCAATCATTAGCTGGCCACACATTCACATGGATTTCATTTGCTCAAGTCTGAGTTTATCAATATAATGTGTTACACTGAATTGAATATTTAACTTAAATGTTTAATTTTCACTTTAATGGAGTCTACAACTAGGATCCAAAACAAAAAGCATAAACAAAAGAGAAATTTAAAATGCAGTTAAATGATTGAGAAGAAATCAAAATTGTAAATGAGAAAGTATCCAAATTTCACTGTAACAACCTAGATCCAAGAAGGAAGAGAAATGAAATGGGAAAGCATTCATCTTGATTTCTCTGACGTGTGGCAATTCTCTGGAGAGAGAAGCTGTTTAAAGGAATTCAAACATCAAAACACTTGATTTACCCAACATTTAGGTACAGTAGGAAAATAACCTTAGTTAAAAGGGAACCAGCTTTGACCTTTTGGCTGATCTGAGGGCAATTTAATTTTGTAAATGCATTTTAGTTACAAAAGTTTTAATTCTCCCCAAATTATCTTTTATCTCTTAAATAAATGGAGAATCAGGTTAAATCATAGTTCTTAAGAATATGAGTCTTAGCTCTAATGAAATTTGTGTCTGAGACTTGAACTGTCATGTGAACTCAGGGAGCCTCCTGTAGTCTGCAAAATCTAATCAGCTCCTGGAAAAATAAATGCATTCAGGATTACTTTTTTTAAGTCAAACTTTGAGGTGAGTGAAAAAAGAAAAATTCCAAATACTCCCAGTAATCATAGAAACAAATCTCAAGATACTTTAGACACATTTTTTTTAACTTGCAATGTAGTCCCAGGTCACTAAGGGAACAAAATAACACCACTGTGTTTTACTGTTTAATTGTTCAAAGGCATTGGAAAAAAATGTCTTATATACTCCACAGGCTCACCTCATTCCTCTTTGCATTGGCAGATCAAATACACTTGACAATGACTACATCACACACAGTCAGAAACTGGGTTAAGATTCTTGAAGATGCTATTAAAGAAAAAGAAAGGAATGTTGGAACAAATTTATAACCAGATCAAAACAGCAAGAAATATCTAAAATTCTTCCATAGTGAAAATGAATGAGTATTTGATATATGGCCAAGGAAAAAAGGTCATGACGAATTTTAATACTGACTTGCAGAAGGGTACAGTATAGCAGGGGCTTCCCTGGTGGCTGAGAGAGTAAAGCGTCTGCCTGCAAAGTGGGACACCTGGGTTTGATCCCTGGGTCGCGAAGATCTCCTGGAGAAGGAAATGGCAACCCATTCCAGTACTCTTGCCTGGAAAATTCCATGGACAGAGGAGCCTGGTACCATACAGTCCATGAAATCACAAAGAGTTGCACACGACTGAGCAGCTTCACTTCACTGCATATCAGAGGAATGAAAAGTCTATATTATGCATATTGAAGAATATTTCTCAGTGCTCTAATTAAAAAGCAGTATTTCTTTATATAATTCACCTTGTCATCCTCTTTATATAAGTCCTGTCTGATAATAAAATCTCAAAAAAGAGGTGTTTTGTATAATTCATCTTTATATTTCTATTTTCTGAAATATTATCTACCTTATAGATAATTCTCAATACATGCTTATTAAATTGACAGTAATATTTCATATTGATATCTGAAATTCTAAAGAGTGTAAATATCTTAACATAGAAAAATAGGGAGACTTGAAGCCAGAAAGCCTGGGTTCTAACTTTTCAACAAACTAATTGTATGTTTGTTCTTTATTAGATAAGAATAAGAGAAATATAAAAAAAAAAAAAGTAAATGGCTCAAAAAAATGAGTGAAATGATAAATTAGAATGTGATGCACCTAGAATAATAGCATGCAACTTCAAGAAGAATTACATAGTAAGGAAGAAAATATAGTTGTCTAAATTAGAAATAGGCCATTTGTCATGAAAATATTTACTCTTTCTGGGCTGAAGTTTTGGGACACTTTCAGTTTTGAAATCTTGAGGGAACCTCATCACGAAGACCAGTCACGATAACCGAAATCAGCTATTAGAAGCATGGAAGCATGAAGGAAAGGGGTGAAGTATAAAATACAGACAGCATCTTGCTTAATTTTTGCTAGGGAAAGCTGTTTCTAAAGAATGGTAGGATTGTAGGTTTGTGGTTAATTTTTTTAAATTACTTTGATTATCTATAATTTATAATTTCTCAATACTAACTACATTACTTATTTAAAAAGCAAACACAGAGGCATTTAAATAGGGATAATTGTTGGAAGCACTCCCATCTGTAAAACAGAAGGGAGTGTGTAAAACACAAGGAAAAGGCAGTGCTATGTAGACCATCTTTTCAATATAGAGCATTAATACAAGTTAGGTGTAGATTGGCAGAGAGTTTTCTGGTATGGCAGAAATAACAACTATTTACCAGTATCCATGCCCTCCTCTTTTTCCAGATGTGTGGAAGAATCACACTTCCCCACCCTTTTGAAACTGAGCATGGCCATGTGATTTGTTCTGGTGAATAAAATAAAAACAGAGGTCATGAGTGGCACCTCTGGGTAGAAGCATTAAGAGCTGATGTGCAACTCTGCTTGTTATCTTCCCCAGTTCCTGACAAAGAGGCCGAGTTTTGGACATGGTGTAGCATAAGATGGCAGAGTGTCACTCAGCCTGGGTCACAAGATTGGTGTGTAGAAGGCTATCGGTCCCGCAGCAGACGCTATGTGACCAAGAAATAAACCTTTGGTAGGTAAGCCACGAAATCAGGGTGTTGTCTGTAACTGCATCACCTAGACTTATCTGATTAACATAGCAGGCAGATGTCATAGCCCAAAATATAAAAGGTTTGAGTTTGGAATGAGACCTTTAAAAGTTGTTAAAATGAAAAACCAATAGATAATCTATGGCAGGGATCAAACGTAAAGGATTCTTGGCTTACCTGATAAAATGAGTTGTGAATCATATGGTACAAATCAGCCCACGCTTGAGTTCAAGCTTTGCTACTGGTCAGTGTAGTTTTCAGCAAGTTCACTTCACATCTCTCAATTATCCCACTTGTAAAATAGAAATAATAATCTAAGAATAGACTCGGGCTATGTCTCACTTGAAATGACATCCAAAGAGTTTAGTACAGCTGATCCTCCATGCATTTTTCCTTCTTCCCATGTTTTCCTTCATTAATATGAGTACCTATCACATTCCAGGAAAGGAGAGGTAATATTCTAGGCTCTGAGCCTACAGCAATGGACAAAACAAAAAAATCTCTGTCCATACACAGCAATGAGATGCAAAAAGCCACACATTCCAATTATATATCAGTGATTTCCCTCTGGAGATATTCAATATGACCTTCCTTTAAAAGCTTTTTAACATTCAGTATAATATGTAGACTAGATGAAAAATTTACCTTTGTTTGGTGGGAAGTAAGACCAGACTACCAGTTGTAGAAAATAAGAAACGGTGCCTACACCCTCAGTTATATAGCTACAGCCTCAGTTCCTGGTACAGAGCCTAACCAAAAGCAGAAATGCTCCAACGTCTTACTGAATGAGTGAATAAATGAGTGAAAAATTAAGTATACACCAACACAGAGGAGAGAATAAAGTGTGATCATTGTGGCCTATGTTATTCCTCTCGTTCATTCACTCATGTATATAACATTCAAGCTCTGCTTTGGGTGTTGAAGGTAGAGCAGTGAATGAAAGCAAGTCCTATCACCACTGAGCTTACTTACACTCTCTAGGTCATTAAAATTCGTTTTGATGACAGGTTGGTGGGTGGGCCCATTTATATTGTGAAAATCAGCCTATTCAGTGATCCTACTTTAGTAGACTGTGGTAAATTGGAGTGTCATCAGAGATTAGTCTAAATACTTATAAAATAGTTGGCAGAATAGCACAAGATTTACTGTGTGTCTATGGTTTCATTAAAAAAAAAATGAGTGCTGAGATTTGCATTCAGACTACATTGCTACATCTGTCATTTGTTTCCACATTATTAGCCCATGTGTTAGTAATTAAGAATGCTTTGGCTGGAGAGGAAAAATGATTAATCAGGTTTGTTCTCATAACAGTGACTTAATCTTCTGCTTTTGTTGGAAATAAACAATAACAAAAGCAAAGAGTCAAACCTTAAAGTAAACTATATGGTGCCTTGAAGGTAGACAAGTCAACTGTTTCAACATAAATTGTGGGGGGTTGGGGTGGGGGGGTAGTGGGGAGGAGTGATTTAACTGCATACACTTCATGTCCTACAAATAAGTGAGTTATTGTTCTGCCCTGGATGCTAGATATGGAACTTCCTTACAGGGTCTTGTTTGCCCCATACATTCTCATCTGCTTTGCAAAGATGGCAGAATACTGAGTATAAAAGCTATAGAGAAGGCAGCTTCTACCCATTTTTACTCCAAAAGCATTGTAAAGAGTATAATATATAGAGTGACTTGGCCACTATTTCTACTAACTATTTTTAACATTTAAAAATTACATTTATATTGAAATAGAAGAGATCTAATCCAGACTTTAAAATATATTCACAAACATAAGATCTGCTAGATGCATGTAGCTAAAAGACTTTTGGCAAAGTGTCAAAACTCTGCATTTATATAGTAACATTCCAAACACCAAAATATTGGGTTGGCCAAAAAGTTCATTTGGACTTTTCCATAATAGATTATGGAAAAATATGAATGAACTTTTTGGCCAACCCAATATTACTGGGAGATTAAGTGAGGTCCATGCTCACTGTTTAGCACTGTATCACACAAAACGCATAGGACTTTTTAAATAGATGTTAGCTATTTTTATGGTCATTAGGTTTCTCTTTAATTATAGGAGAAAGAATACACTAATATAAAAAGAAGTCATGTATCTTATCCATGATCAGAAACTGAATAATTATAATCAGAACTGAATTATATTTTGATGACTCCTACAGCAATATAATAACATTAAGAACTTTTATTATTACTATTACAACAAAGTAAGCTTAGCAGTAATACTTATTTTGCTACAGTCATTAAATTTCTAATCTCTAGTAACAAATGACTTTTAAAATATTCATCTTCTCACTCTGCATATGAAACATCACATTCCAATCTTCAGTCTTACTTCTAGGGATGTTAAGTTTGCTGCTTTCACCATGTTTTTTTAAAAATGTACAAGTGTAAACTTACTATGGAACTGTGAGGGAAGCTGCCAGTCAATATCCTTCATATCAAAATTACATGCTGGTGTCAGATTCTAAGTAATGCAATGGATGGGGGAGGGGGGGTGGCTAGAGGCATCTCTACAAGTCTTGTCATCTCCAAAGCAAGGCTTCATGCCACAGAACCTAAGGAGTGAAAATGAAAGTCAGTCATGTCGGACTCTTTGCGACCCCATGGATGGTAGCCTGCCAGGCTCCTCTGTCCATGGGATAAACTGGGCAAGAATACAGAGTGGGTAGCCATTCGCTTCTCCAGGGGATCTTCACTCATCCAGGTATGGGTCTCCTGCATTTGCAGGCAGATTCTTTACCATCAGAGCCACCACGGAAGCCCGGAGGAAAGCAATCAATCAATCCTGGGCAAGACTCCAGCATTGATAGAGCCCAGAATCTTAAACTTTCTGGGTGCAGTGATACACCGCTGACAGCTTTAGGTCATTTGCCCAACTTGAGTGAGCCACTGCCTTTACCTGTCATGGCTGTTGTAAAAGAAGGTAAAAACCTGAGCCCAGCATCAGCTTGACATGCTATCCTGATTTCCCCCAACTTGAGAGATACTACAGATTTGCTCAATTATCTCTGGGGGTTGAAAATGGTATTTGCCCGTGCATCAACTATAAGAATAGTCATTTACAAAGTTCTACTGTACAGAAGACTCAATCCCTAAAGATAAGAGAAATCATAATTCAGAAGAAGCATGTGACATTGTGTCTGCCCATCAAAATGTATTTAGAATAAAACTTCAGCACTTAAGTACAAAGGGATTAAAGCAAGTTCTTGAAGATTAGATTTCCACAGTTAGGTCTGAAACATAATTCTCTACTTGAGCTCATCCATTATTGAAAAGCATCAACAACCCTTAATAAATATTTCCCATGCCTATGTTAAATAGGTACAATAAAGCAATAAGCAAGATATATGTTAGGGAAGAAAATTGCAATGTCATTATCTAAATTCAGTGGAGACAGACTTCTATTAAAATGTTAACTTTAGCTTTGAAGATAGTTTCCAAATATTGTTAGGTCTGAAAAAGTATTATTTAGCCACCAACTATGTAGTAGCCTTGCCCACAGCTATAATGAGTATTATATGCCTCCCCTCCCCTACCTCCCTGCATCTACCATCTGGATTTTCTTTACTCATTCCCCATATCAATATGTTAACCTAAATAGACAAGAGATCCTGCATCACTATATCCATTAATAGTTCTAATTTCAGACTGTTTGCCTCTTTATATTTTTCAAAATTGACACTTTTTTTTTTGCTATTCTGATATTTGATCCCCTTGTTTTCCCATCATTCATCCTCTTCTTTTCTTTTTATATTTGTTTTCTATATTTGCTCAATAAATTGCATTTACTTTCAGTTTCTGGCATTTCTTTTTTGTACCTTAAATTTATCATTTTTCCATATCATTCTCATAGGTTTTTTCTGTGACCCATCTTCTCTAAATTGATCTCTGGATTTTGCATCTAACTGTTTTAGTTACCTAAGACCTTAAGATCCCAGTGAATACCTTGGAAATTCTACTATCTCTAGCTTTTGCCATGTAGATAAAATCCACTGATTTGGAATAACAAGAACACAAGCCTCTGTTCAGAGAGTTCAACACCAACACTGACCAACCAAACACTGATCCAAAAGCACAGAAAAACTTATTACATTTTTGTTAGTGTTTAGGCTGGTTTCCATTAGCACAGCTCTGCTTTCTTTTATACTTTGCATATTTGGACCAGCAACTATTTTCATAAGTATACTATCTGTAGCTTATTAAAATTAAATGCAAAAACCTATCACCCATATCTTGGTTTCTAATATCTTCTCCAATAAAAAGAACCAGAAATTCTTGAGGTGTGGGTTGCTTTTAGGGCTACAGTAAGAAACATAAAAAAGTGAGCCTGGACCATTTGTAGTGCCAGAAAATAAAAAAGAAAATCTAAATTAATGGTGCTATGTCAAAGGGACACAGAACCCAGCTAAAAGAGTTCCCAGTGGCCAACAAGAAATAGCTGAGCAAAAAATAAAATAAGTAGTAATGGATTATAATCCAAAATGTAAAATAAGTATCCATGAGTTCATTGTTGCTGTTCAGTCACTAAGTTTTGTCCAACTCTTTATGATCCCATGAACTGCAGCATGCCTCTGCTTCTCTGTCTTTTGCTATCACCCAGAGTTTGCTCAAACTCATGTTCATTGAGTTGGTGATGCTATCCAACCATCTCATCCTCTGTCACCCCCTTCTCCTCTTGCCCTCAATCTTTCCCAGCATCAGGGTCTTTTCCCGTGAGTCAGCTCTTCGCATCAGATGAATCCATAAAAAATGATTAATTAATAAATAAATGAGGAAAGACAAGTCTTCTATACATGAGAATCCCAAATAATTTATGTACATACTCTGCCCTCAAGGAGGAGGAGAATAACTCTCTGCTATTTAGGTGTTAGCTGTGACTTCCTACCAAAGAGTGCAGTATGGGAAGAGGGGAGACAGAGGAACTTTACGATGGGGAAAACTGACCCCCACTTCCTCAGCCAGAACCAACGTCAGTATCAACAGTGGTGGCGTATTGTTATTAGCGTACACTCGACGTGACGTGATGAAATAGGACTTTACCTTTGTTGTCTTCTTCCATATATATATATATGATTCTAGTCTAATTGTGAAAAAAAATCAGACAAATTCCAGTAGAAGGGCATTCTAAACAAACAAACAAAACCTGAACAGTGCTCCTCAAAACCATCAAGGTCACCAAAAGGAAGGAAAATCTCAGACATTGTCACAGCCAAGGAGAACCCAAGAATCCAAGAAGACATGATAAACAGATATGATGTCCTATACGCCATCTTGGAACAGAAGAGGGATGTTAGGTAAAAACTAAGGAAGTCTGAATAAGGTATAGATTTTAGGTAACAGTCATGTATCAATATTGATGCATTTATATGCATATGTACTATATCAACATATAGTACATATATACATATAGTACATATATACATATACACACATCAACATATAGTACATGTGTACTATATCAACACAGGTGTTAAATATAGAGGAAACTCTGAAAGGGATGTATGACTGATGCTGTACTGTCTTCCAGATTTTTCTCTCATTCTAAACCTAATATAAATTTAAACCTAGAAAATAAATTCTATTTACAAATTGTTGCACTACCAATGAGGAATGAAGAGAACAAGAAGATTTTTAGGAGTCGTCACTGGGAGACAATTCAGAGCAGAAAAGAGGCATCTGCAACATAGGATGGATCCCAGAGATGTCCCAGGAGTATGGGGCTGTTTTGCAGAGGGTCTGTACTTTGATGAAAAAGAGGTTAATTCCTGCCCTCTCTCATAGGAGGGCTGCCTCAGGGCTGGCCTTCTGTCCAGAGCACTCCCATGTCCTGCCTCACAGCTCAACGTCACCTTCACATTCCCAGAGCAGCTTTTGCAGACCTTCACATGAGGTTAGATCTCCCAGTATTGCTCCTCGGCACCTTCTACCTATCTTTCACAGCATATTTTTAAAGGAATTGTTTAATACCCTTTCTCATGAGGCTGTAAGCTCCATCAAGGCAGCTAGTACGGAGTTTGGTAAACACTATAACACTTAACATACTTCTGTGTTCACTGATAGATTAATAAGGTGAATTTAAAGGGAAGTCATGCCCATGTGGAAGGTGAATGGCCTAGGAATAATCCCAGATTTAGATGTGTGAGGCACAGAAATTTCAAAATATTGGAAATCTCCATTTGGTTTGATCAACCAGCCACGTGCTTTGTTTAGGAAATGACATCTGTAGTGAAGAACACCTGCAAAAAATTGTGGTAACCAGTCTTGGCTGGTCAGGAAAGTATTTGGGCTTCAATAACGGAACAACTGGAATCTATGAAATTTTATAATAATAAAAATAATAGTGGCTATCACTTATTTAGTAGTTTATAGTGGGCACTGTGTTAACCACTTTGAAAGTTATTTTGTTTAATCTTCACAAAAACCCTGTGATGATAATAGCTAGAAAATACCCAGCACTTGCTCTCTTCTAAGCACTTTATACATATTAGCTCATTCAACCATCCCCAAGATTCTATGAGATCAGCATTATTATAATTGCTATGTAATAGTGGATGATACCAAAGTACATAAAAGTATAATGACTAACCCAAAGTAACAGAAAGCCACAGAGCTTGGATTTAAAAACAGAAGAGAAAGAAAGGGAATCTTGGTTCTTAATCAGTTTCCTATGTTGCCTTACCATTCACTGCTAGACTAACTTTTATTTTCTGAATTTTTCAGATTAAATGAAAAGCAAACTGAGTCTCAGGGATACTAAGTTATTTGCAACAAATCACGTCAGAAGTAACACCAACCCAGACTCCAGGCCCTGTCTGTCAGGTTCTTAATCATGTACTTCATAGTATCTTGACATTATAGTTTTTTGCAACACAAGATATCCACATACTTACCATATATTATATAAGTCATTCATTCTGCTGCATACTGTAAATTTACCTCATTCAAGTTTAAATCAGTGTCTCCTACTTAAGAGTCCTAAATAGGGTCAATACACCTTACTGAACAATAAGCTTTACCTTACTCATATCCATTGGACCCTTCAAAAAATAAGTTAATGGTCTTCTTAGTCTTCTTTCAGGACTTGTGTTCTACTAGTACTAATTACCATTGTATTTATCCCTTTCATCCTTTGTGTTTATCAGAGCCTGGATTAGTCTTGTGGTTCTAGTTTGTCCTATAAGAAAATGAAGTAGGTCACACAGAGAAGGAGAAGTATCATATGACTTCCCTTATGTGTGGAATCTAAAAAGAAGTGATACAAATGAACTTATAGGACAGAGGGAGACTCAGAGACTTAGAAAATGAATTTATGGTCAACAGCAGAGAAGGGATAGCTAGGGACTTTAGGATGGTCATGTACACCCTGCTATGTTTAATATGGATAACCAATAAGAACCTGTTGTATAGCTCATGGACCCCTGCTCAGTGTTATGTGGTAGCTTGGATGGGAGCAGAGTTTGGGGTAGAATGGATACATGTATATGTATGGGTGGGTCCCTTCACTGTTCACCTCAAACTATAAAGTGAAGTGAAGTGAAGTGAAAGTCACTCAGTCGAGTCTGACTCTGCAACCCCATGAACTGCTACAGTCCATGACACATTGTTAATCGGCTATATCCCAATACAAAATAAAAAGTTCAAAAAAAGTAAAAAGGAAAAAAAGAATGATATAGAATTATAAACTATATTCAAATCACCCATGATATATGGCTTTGATAAAAGGACAAACTTACAGTCAGCTTTATTTCCCATACATTTTCAGTGATTCATTTTAGACCCACCAGTGGCTAAATGTCTCAGGAAAAAAAATTTTTTTCTGTCCCATAAAACCTTTCACTTGTGCTAATACTAGGCAGTCTTGTATATGCTCATGTTTCTTCAAATTTCTAGAGTGAAAGAGGAATTTCTGTTTATTTTTGTATTATTGATAGTGTCTAGTACCATGTCTGGTATGCTGTAGGTGTTCAATGAAAGTCTACTTTATGAAAGGTGTTTAAAGATTGCTGGGGAGAGAGTCCTTCCTCTTATTGATGGATGGCTCCATGGTATACACTTGAGTGACCTCCATGTTCCTTTCCTTAGCTTAGCACCATATAACAGATGGTAGCAGTGGGTAAATGTCCAGCAAAACGAATCAGCTGTATGTATACCATATAACCCCTCCCTTTTGGATTTCCTTCCCATCCAGGTCACCGCAGAGCATTAAGCAGAGTTCCCTGTGCCATACAGTATGCTCTCATTAGTCATCTATTTTATACATAGTATCAATTATACTATTTATGGTTATTGAGTTGAATAAACTGTTGCCTCAAATGATTTGCTGATGCTTTTTTTGTGCAATCCATTATCACACAATATACATGATATTCAATTTAACAAACATTTGACAAAAGAAAATAAAATAGACAATCCCACTTTCCTTCTCATCTCTATCACTTGGTATATAACATTAGAGAAAATAATTAGCCTCTCTGAGTCTCAGTCCCTTCACCTTTAAAATGAGGAGAATAAGATTAGTCACTTTACAGAATCACTGTGAGGACTGTATAAGATAATCAACATGAATTACTTAGCACTGTGTCTGGCACATAAGTTCTCAATAAGTGTTTCTTAAATTATTTTAGCATTAGGTATTAAGCAATATAAAGATATCACATTTAGGAACTATAGATAGGTAGCTCTACATTGGTTGTTTATAATATATGTTGGAAGGACTGATGCTGAAGCTGACGCTCCAATACTCTGGCCACCTGATGCAAAGAGCCGACTCATTGGAAAAGACTGTGATGCTGGGGAAGATTGAAAGCAGGAGGAGAAGAGAGCAATAGAGGATGAGTGAGACTGTTGGATGGCATCACTGACTCAATGGACATGAGTTTGAGCAAACTCCGCAAGATAGTGAAGGACAGGGAAGCCTGGCCTTCTGCAGTCCATGGGGTTGCAGAGTCAAACACAACTGAGTGACTGAACAACAAAAATAATATACATATGGATCTAATGACAGTGATTCTGTTGATGATGGCACGGGAAGCTCACAGGTCTAGGGAAATGAGAGGAAGACTGCACCAGGAAAGAGCAAATAAGAATTCCTATATAAGATCATATATTGGCATAGAGAGTTAACATCTGTGTCCTGAAAAGGCTTCCAAAGTCAGGACATGCCCGTAGGAGACCTCTGAATTCCTCTCCTCTCTTGCTCACTAAACTTTCCCCATGGCCTCCTCCACCTTGGCTTCCTGGCCTACTGCATACGATATGAATTCTTTTTTAGAATGGTGTGGGCTTGTTTGTTCAGGCTTAATTCTTAGGTAAGAAATCCCAAATATGCTGCACTTTTCAAGCAATCTGTAGACACTGGAATAATAGAGAGGACTGTGTTGTTCAGCCAAAGAATAGCTTTTTCTTTTGCTTTTATCCATCAAAGAATGAATACCATCTGAGCTGAGCTGAAATGCCTGAGTCACTGTTAAGTCACACATTCTAAGCATTTTTCCAGGACCATGAAGGAAGACACGACTGCTGACTTAGAAAAAGCAAGGGGAAATTAGATGCTATTAAAAATATGGAAACATTTTAATGCTTCATCTGCAATTTCATGTTGTTGTTAAGCATGGACATGTCTGATTAGGTAGATCTTTACCATGTTTATAGAACATTTATTTCTATGGCATAAACATGCAATATAGAATATTACACATTTAAAAATTAAAATATGAGAAAACTATATTTAATGATGGGAACAATGATATTTTTGAGTCAAAAGTTTCAGTGGGGTTTTAATTTTTAATTTTTATTTTTTCAAACTGTCAACAACAGACATGTATTGAATGCAAATACTATGCTACTTTGACTGTTGCTCTCTGTCACTTTGACTTTTGCTCAAGAGAAAAACTAAATGAGAAATTATGAAAGAAATGACAAAATAGTCATGCCCAGAGGGGAAGAAAAAAATTCAAAATTTAGGCATTTTTGAGGACAGCCAATACAATAATGCCATCTCTAAAATGTGTATAAAGGTAAACTAAATTTCTTGGTAATCGAGCTGAAATAAGTACAGGCTAGCTCTAAATAAATGGAAAAGAAGTGTTCTGGGGGTAAAAAGAAAAGTTTTTAAGGAAGAGAAAGTATCTGTGTATTGCAGGTTGCTCTCTCCATTGGTTTTCTATATGCAGGGGAGAAATAGGAGGAACATTTTATTCAACAGAAATTTTTCTAGCAAGGAAACTACATTTTCTTGGGAGAGATAACTTGATAGGTGCAAGGATATACTTTGAAGAGCCTGTTACGTACCAAAGTCTCCATTAAACTGAAGAACAAAGGGAAGAAGTAAAAAAGGGCACAGAAATAGATATGGTAGAAGTCTTCTGGCCTGCCATTTGACACTGAAACATCAATTACCAATTATAATAATAGTAATAACATGTGCATGCTCAGTCACTTCAGTCATGTCCAACTCTGCGACCTCAAGTACTGTATCCTGCCAGGGCTACCTGGGATTCTCCAGGCAAGAATTCTGGAGTGGATTGCCATCCCCTCCTCCAGGAGATCCTGACCCAGTGTCCCCTGCATCTCCTGCCTTGCAGGTGGATTCTTTACTGCTGAGCCACCAGGAAGACCATCTACCACGTGCCAGGCTTCATACTAAGCCCACTATGTATGTTAAATCATTTAATTCTCCTAGCTACTATAGACTATTGGATTCACAAACCCTTGTTCTGAGGGGTTAGTATTTTGGATTTTTTGTGTAGATACAGGTACCTGGACACAGAAATAAATATGGGGAAAGAAGTCTGGTGACCACAGAAAACCAGGGGAGATCCCTGAAATGTTCACATTTGGGATTAGTTGGATCTAAAAGAGAAAGGAGGTTCAAACTGATACGAGGGATGCACTTATTTGGAAAAAAATCCTGGCTGGAGAATAATCAAAGGAAAAATTTTGCCCAGTTTTCCCCCTAGGAGAGACAAAGGGGCCTGCTGAAAAGAATATTGGCTTTGGAATCAGGCAAACATGCATTCCAGTATTTACTTTGTCCTCCACTGAGTGTGTGACCTTGGGCAAATCACTTAACTTCTTTAAACATCAGTTTACCTACATGTGGGTCTGGCTTTGTGTGCATACTCTCTGTAATCACAGAGGACCTGTGTTTCAAAGGACCCCTCCCTTGATTTAATGCTCTCCTATCACCATCTTGAAATTTTTTAATAATTTTGAACAAAGGTTTGCACATTTTCTGTTCGCATCAGCCATGCAAGTTTTGTAGACATCCTGACTATCTACAGAATGAGAATGGCAGTCCAGCCTCACTGATCAGCATGAAATGACCTGTACTTAAGACCCATCGAGGAACCTGGCATACAGAACTCAGAGTTACTATTTTAAACTTAAGCCACAGAACAACAAAGACCAATGTACTTATAGGCCCCAGGTTATACTTTGTCAGAAAAATTGATGGGAAGAGAGAGAAAAGAAGAAAAGGACCATGATTATGGTTGCTCAGCTGAACACTTCTATTCAGCTATAGAAATGAGGATATTCCTCTGGGTACTCAGATCATATAACCAGAACATTCCATAAATAACATATTACAGTATTGCAGAGATTTATTTTCTGAGCTACAAACTCTATACCAGGAGAATTTTGCAAATGATAATTACATAAATCCTACTCCTACTCAAGGTTATGGAAACATAGTATCCAAAATCATACTTGTTAATGGGGCCTTGAGAATTGAAGAAGCATTAGGTAGGTCAACTCAATTCAAATCACTTAATTCATCAAATCTACTTTTAAAATTTAATAGGTATTGAGTCTCTGTAATCTACAGCCATACCACCCTGAACACGCCCAATCTCGTGTGAGTCTCAGTATTCTGGAGAAATGCATAGTGAATGGAGATGAAAAGAAAATAAGTCATGAATATGATAACTTTTAAAAAATGGGTGGTAACCTAGAGAGAACTTTGTGTGTCCTGACTTTACACTGTCTAGAGAGCTAAAAACACTTACTTTCAGCAATGTAACTAGTTAGGGACAGGTTACAAATGAGGATCCACATCTCCTTTTTGCCAACCCAGTTCTCTTTGGCAAGTCTTAGAAGGTCATCCAATGTAGTACAAAATGACCTTGGGCAAAAAAGAGAGGCAATCACTCCACTGTGCATTATTCAATGATATGCTCTAAAGAGCTCACACTCAGAAGGTTACAAGGGTTTCCAAAGTCTGATGCAATTTGCCATTCCCTGGTGGCTCAGCTGGTAAAGAATCTGCCTGCAATGTGGAAGACCTGGGTTCGATCCCTGGGTGGAGAAGATCCCCTGGAGAAGGGAATGGCTATCCACTTCAGTATTCTGGCCTGGAGAATTCCATGGACTGTATAGTCCATGGGGTCACAAAGAGTTGGACACGACTGAGTGCTTTTCACTCACTTCACTCGCTATATGTGAATAGCAATCCTTCTGGAAATAAACCTTAACTCATTTTAACAAATCAATTCTATAACAGGAACAAAAATGTTTTAGTAAAAAAGTGCAGCTTTATTTTCACAAGGGTTTGAATTGGTCCCATCCTATCTTATTGGAGATGGAATACATAATATATTGACTAAATCTAGGACTTGAGATGGTAAGGGTGAGGTTGGGGAAACCTATCCACTCACTTGGTAACTCTACTTCTTTCTCTGTAAATTAGTGACAATAATATAACAAAAACTGAAAGCAAAGAATGATATTCTCTATGTAAAGTATTTAACCTAATGTTAGGTTTTTAACCTAATACCTAAATACCTTTATACCTAAATACCTAATACTTTGAAACTAATACCTAAAGCATTTAACCTAATGCCCCACAGTAAGCTCTCAATAAATGGAAAAACGTATAGTATTATCTTTATTACTCTCACCAATAATGGAGGCAGTGAGAGTAGTTGAAGTATCATAGTTCTGGAGAGTCTTGGTAAACAGAATAAACCATCCAGAGATTTAACTCCATGTGGGTAGTTAAGATAACTCAAGCTACGCAAACAAAGAACTCCTTATATTCCAAGGAAAAACCAGGTATTATGACCACTAAACTTAAATAATTCATTGTGTTCAAGTTTCTCTCTGCAGTTTATTTTACCCTCCTGTCTGAATCTGAAACATGATTAACCACTGTAGGTTTAATGGATTTTTAAAGCAACTAATAGTATTCAGACATATGTCTTCTACAATGTAAATATAAATGCAGCCAATGGCAGTTTTAAAAATTCTGTACTGTTTGGGTAGCTGAGAATACTATCAATGTCTTACCAATTTTAATATTTAACTCAAAATTCAGGAATCATGAGGGTATACTGGGATGTTTGTAAAAGGGCTGAAATTCATTCAATGTTTTCATTCTGTTTTTAAAATTTTCTAAATTGCAAGATCATTAAAATGAGTGAAGTTTAGATAATAGTAGAGTATCAAATTCTCTTTCCTAATTTTGATAACTTTACTCTGGTTAGGAAATACATTCTAAATTATTTACGGACAACAGTCATCACCCCTGCAACTGACTCCAAAAGAGGTCAGAAAAAAAAATAATAAATATGTACTCAGAGAACAAGGTAAAAAACAGGTTAACAAGGTAAAATGTTAACATCGGAAATTTAGGTGAAGGGAACAGACTCTTTGTATTCTTCTCACAATTTTTCTTTAAGTCTGATTTAAGGTTTAAATAAAAAGCTAAACAAACAAAGAGAATTTGCATCAATGGTCTAGGTAGAATGTTACCAAGTAGACAAAGGGAAAAGAACTCAAGTAAAAACTTATATCAGGGACCAGGAGCATCTAGAAATATAAGTAGTGCAGAAGTCCTTGAATAGTGGGGCAGTGAAAGTTAAGATCAGAAAGAGAAAAACCCTAGGGTGGTGTTGTCTCATGGGAAGCTAATTTAGGATGATATAAGCTGAGGGGTGAGAGAAGACATTTTAGAAATATCACACTAGCAGAAGTTGAACCATTCAGGATGGAAGTCAGGAAAGTCAGTAATTAGTAAAATAGTGTAAAGGATGAATATGAGGCTCTGAGTTAGTGTAGTAGTCTTATGGATAAAATAGCAAATATCATAAAATGTAGTAGTTGCGAGCACAGGCTCTGGTTTCCAATCCCAGGTTTTGCATTTCCTAGCTCTGTCATTTTTGGTAAGTTACTTATCCTCTCTGACCTTTGGCTTTTCTCATTCACAAGATGACAAAATAGTAGATACTTCACAGAGGTATTAGGATTAACAAAACGGATAAATAAATATAAAATACTTAAGACAATTAAGAGTCACATACAAAGCACTCATAAATTAAAAGGATGCACATAAAAATGTTATCATAGGCATTATCAAGATCCACTGACTAATTATTGGGTTTCCATTCTGCGAGAATGGCAGTAGCATTCTCCTGATAGTGCCATTTCTCAACATGTATTTTATAGGCTATTTAGCATCCTAGCCTCTACCCACTAGATACCAGTAGCTGACCTCCAGTTATGAGAATCAAAATGTATCCAGATACTGTCATATATCCCCTGGGGGGAAAGTCACCCCTTGTGAATGAGAACCAGTGACCTAGAGGATGAGTAAAGGAGGAGATGGGGCAAGTTTGGCATAACACCCAAGCAACAGCATCTTCCACTGAGATCAGCATGTACAGTGTTGAGCTAGAGAAGTATTACTACCCAGAACATTCTTCCCATCTAAGTTACCCAGAATGACTCTCCTAAATAGTCCAGGGGTTAGGTGAATAACAGTCTTCCACTAGGAAACTGCAGCTATGGACTAAAAGGGTGCTTTGCAAAGTTGCCATAGAAGTAACATGTTTTAAAGGATGTTCAAAAATATAAAAAGTGAAGAAGGCAAAATATATACAAATAAACACAGGCATGGAAAAAGAATTGGTAGGGTATACAATGACAAATTAATTGTTATTGCTGGGTAATTTTTATTTTTTCACTACACTATTCAGGATTGATTCAATAAAATAAGGAGGAAAATCTATAAGACATGTCATTTTTAAGCTGCAGGAGAAATGGAACTTTAAGATATTGGACCATGTTTCCCACAGTGAAGTAAAATATAATTTCTTGTTTCAGAGTATCGCATACTTAAAAGGGGTAGAGTCAGAATTGCATTTTAATGAATTTTAAGCCCCCCAAAGTTGACTCTCTGACCCACGACTGTTTCATTGGGAAAGATGAATTTAATATGAAGCTTTGATAATTTATTTGTAATAGATTTAATTAGCTGAAAAGTTTTATATAAAAATCAGTAGGCCCTAGTTATAGACGTATCAGTGTTTATGACACAGTCCCTATCTTGTTATTTATTCTTAGTGGTGTCACTATGGGGATCTTATATCAGATTGTCTAAACATTTGACAAATTTCTCAGAAGGTTGGGCTGACATTTCTCAGTATTTTGGAGAAAGATGAATAACCTTTCCTTTCTTTCCCAAAGGAACTAGAGAGCTAAAAGTCAGAACCTATTTTAAAAGAGATAGAACTACAAAGTAAAAATAACCCTAATGCTGCCTAAGCAAGTACTGGTTAATGGTAATAAAAACTAAGAGTTCTTAAATATTTGTTTCAGTTCTTTCTCTAAATGTTCTAATATTCTTACTGAAGAATGGGACTGTTGATCAGATCTAGTTTAAAGTTTTAAAACTGCTCACCAGTAGTTATTTGACTTTGGGCAACTGATTTATTGTCCCCAAGTCTCACTTGCCCTATCTGTAATAAAGGGACAAAATTATTTCCCATGATTAGTTTAGGACTTCCCACGTGGCTCAGATGGTAAAGCATCTGCCTACAACATGAGAGACCTGGGTTTGATCCCCGGGTCTGGAAGATTCCCGGGAGGAGGAAATGGCAGCCCTCTCCAGTACTCTTGTCTGGAAATCCCATTGACAGAGGAGCCTGGTAGGCTACAGTTCAGTTCAGTAGAGTTGCTCAGTTGTGTCCGACTACTTGTGACGTGACCCCATGAACTACAGCACGCCAGGCCTCCCTGTCCATCACCAACTTCCAGAGTTCACCCAAACTCATGTCCATTGAGTCAGTGATGCCATCCAACCATCTCATCCTCTGTCATCCCTTTCTCCTCCTGCCCTCAATCTTTCCCAGCATCAGGGTCTTTTCAAATGAGTCAGCCCTTTGCATCATGTGGCCAAAGTATTGGAGTTTCAGCTTCAACATCAGTCCTTCCAATGAACATCCAGGACTGATCTATAGGATGGACTGGTTGGATCTCCCTACAGTCCAAGGGACTCTCAAGAATCTTGTCCAACACCATTTCAAAAGCATCAATTCTTCAGCACTCAGCTTTCTTTACAGTCCAACTCTCACATCCGTACATGACCACTGAAAAAACCATAGCCTTGACTAGATGGACCTTTGTTGGCAAAGTAATGTCTCTGCTTTTTAATATGCTATCTAGGTTGGTCGTAACTTTCCTTCCATGGAGTAAGCGTCTTTTAATTTCATGGCTGCAGTCACCATCTGCAGTGATTTTGGAGCCCCCAAAAATAAAGTCTGACACTATTTTCACTGTTTCCCCATCTATTTCCTATGAAGTGATGGGACCAGATGCCTGACCTTAGTTTTCTGAATGTTGAACTTTAAGCCAGCTTTTTCACTCTCCTCTTTCACTTTCATCAAGAGGCTTTTCAGTTCCTCTTCAGTTTCTGCCATAAGGGTGGTGTCATCTGCATATCTGAGGTTATTGATATTTCTCCTGGCAATCTTGAATCCAGCTTGTGCTTCTTCCAGCCCAGCGTTTCTCATGATGTACTCTGCATATAAGTTAAATTAGCAGGGTGACAATATATAGCCTTGATGTACTCCTTTTCCTATTTGGAATCAGTCTGTTGTTCCATGCCCAGTTCTAACTGTTGTTTCCTGACATGCATACAGGTTTCTCAAGAGGCAGGTCAGGTGGTCTGGTATTCCCATCTCTTGAAGAATTTTCCACAGTTTATTGTGATCCACACAGTCAAAGGCTCTGGCATAGTCAATAAAGCAGAAATAGATGTTTTTCTGGAACTCTCTTGCTTTTTCGATGATCCAGTGGATATTGGCAATTTGATCTCTGGTTTCTCTGCCTTTTCTAAAACCAGCTTGAACATCTGGAAGTTCTAGGTTCATGTATTGCTAAAGCCTGGCTTGAAGAATTTTGAGCATTACTTTACTAGCATGTGAGATGAGTGCAATTGTGTGGTAGTTTGAGCATTATTTGGGATTGCCTTTCTTTGGGATTGGAATGAAAATGGACCTTTTCCAGTCCTGTGGCCACTGGTGAGTTTCCAAATTTGCTGGCATATTGAGTGCAGCACTTTCACAGCATCATCTTTCAGGATTTGAAATAGCTCAACTGGAATTCCATCACCTCCACTACCTTTGTTTGTAGTGATTCTTTCTAAGGCCCACTTGACTTCACATTGCAGGATATCTGACTCTAGGTGAGTGATCACACCATCATGATTATCTGGTCATGAAGATCTTTTTTGTACAGTACCTCTGTGTATTCTTGCACCTCTTCTTAATATCTTCTGCTTCTGTTAGGTCCATACCATTTCTGTCCTTTATCGAACCCATCTTTGCATGAAATGTTCCCTTGTTATCTCTAATTTTCTTGAAGAGATCTCTAGTCTTTCCCATTCTGTTTTTTTTCCCCTCTATTTCTTTGCATTGATCGCTGAGGAAGGCTTTCTTATCTCTCCTGGCCATTCTTTGGAACTCTGCATTCAAATGGAAATCTCTTTCCTTTTCTCCTTTGCTTTTTGCTTCTCTTCTTTTCACAGCTATTTGTAAGGACTCCTCAGACAACCATTTTGCCATTTTGCATTTCTTTTCCATGGAGATGGTCTTGATCCCTGTCTCCTGTACAATGTCATGAACCTCTGTCCATAGTTCATCAGGCCCTCTATCAGATCTAGTCCCTTAAATCTATTTCTCACTTCCACTGTATAGTCATAAGGGTTTTGATTTAGGTCATACCTGAATGGCCTAGTGGTTTTCCCTACTTGCTTCAATTTAACTCTGAATTTGGCAATAAGGAGTTCATGATCTGAGCCACAGTCAGCTCCTGGTCTTGTTTTTGATGACTGTATAGAGCTTCTCCATCTTTGGCTGCAAAGAATATAATCAATCTGATTTTGGTGTTGACCATCTGGTGATGTCCATGTGTAGAGTCTTCTCTTGTGTTGTTGGAAGAGGGTGTTTGCTGTGACCAGTGCGTTCTCTTGACAAAACTCTATTAGCCTTTGCCCTGCTTCATTCCATATTCCAAGGCCAAATTTGCCTGTTACTCCAGGTATTTCTTGACTTCCTTCTTTTGCATTCCAGTCCCCTATAATGGAAAGGACATCTTTTTGGGTGTTAGTTCTAAAAGGTCTTGTAGGTTTTCATAGAACCATTCAGCTTCTTCAGCATTACTGGTTGGGGCATAGGTTTGGATTACCGTGATATTGAATGGTTTGCCTTGGAAATGAACAGAAATCATTCTGCATTTTTGAGATTGCATCCAAGTACTGCATTTTGGACTCTTTGGTTGACCCTGATGGCTACGCCATTTTCTTCTAAGGGATTCCTGCCCACAGTAGTAGATATAATGGTCACCTGAGTTAAATTCTCCCATTCCTGTCCATTTTAGTTCGCATCAGGAATCATCCTAGAATGTCGACATTCACTCTTACCATCTCCTGTTTGACCACTTCCAATCTGCCTTGATTCATGGACCTAACATTCCAGGTTCCTACGCAGTATTGCTCTTTACAGCATCGGACCTTACTTCTATTACCATTCACATCCACAACTGGGTGTTGGTTTTGCTTTGGCTCCATCCCTTCATTCTTTCTGGAGTTATTTCTCCACTGATCTCCAGTAGCATATTGGGCACCTATGGACTTGGGGAGTTCATCTTTCAGTGTCCTATCTTTTTGCCTTTTCATATTGTTCATGGGGTTCTCAAGGCAAGAATACTGAAGTGGTTTGCCATTCCCTTCTCCAGTGGACCACATTCTGTCAGACCTCTCCACCATGACCGTCTGTCTTGGGTGGCCCCACACGCAGAAGCGCGCCGGCTGCAGTGGACTGCTCAGAAGGGTGGCCCTGAGGAGCTACCCCTCGCCCAAAGTCAGGGGCAGCGACCAGGAGCGCCAGGCTGCGACCGCGCAGGAACTGCCGAGTGCAGCTACCCCACGCGAGCTACCCCACGTCCGAGGTCAGGGGCAGCGGCTGAGAGGAGCTACCCACGTCCAAGGTAAGGAGCGGGGGCTGCGCTTTGCTGGAGCAGCCGTAAAGAGATACCCCAGGTCCAAGATAAGAGAAATCCAAGAAAGATGGTAGGTGTTGCCAGAGGGCATCAAAGGGCAGACACACTGAAACCATAATCACAAAAAACTAGCCAATCTGATCACACGGACCACAGTCTTGTCTAACTCAGTGAAAGGTCTCGTAGACCTTAATAGTTATTACTTTTCCCATTATTGTCACATCCAGAAAAAAAAGCTGCCTTATAGGGCAAGGAACTATTACTAACAAAAAGGCTGTTGGACGGTATTTTTCACAGAACTAGACCAAAGAATTTCACAATTTGTATGGAAATACAAAAAACCTCGAATAGCCAAAGTAATCTTGAAAAAGAAGAATGGAACTGGAGGAATCAACCTGCCTGACTTCAGACTCTACTACAAAGCCACAGTCATCAAGACAGTGTGGTACTGGCACAAAGACAGAAATATAGACCAATGGAACAGAATAGAAAGCCCAGAGATAAATCCACGAACCTATGGACACCTTATCTTTGACAAAGGAGGCAAGGATATACAATGGAAAAAAGACAACCTCTTTAACAAGTGGTGCTGGGAAAACTGGTCAACCACTTGCAAAAGAATGAAACTAGAACACTTTCTAACACCATACACAAAAATAAACTCAAAATGGATTAAAGATCTAAATGTAAGACCAGAAACTATAAAACTCCTAGAGGAGAACATAGGCAAAACACTCTCCGACATAAATCACAGCAAGATCCTCTATGACCCACCTCCCAGAATATTGGAAATAAAAGAAAAACTAAACAAATGGGATCTAATGAAACTTAAAAGCTTTTGCACTACAAAAGAAACTATAAGTAAGGTGAAAAGACAGCCCTCAGATTGGGAGAAAATAATAGCAAATGAAGAAACAGACAAAGGATTAATCTCAAAAATATACAAGCAACACTTGAAGCTCAATTCCAGAAAAATAAATGACTCAATCAAAAAATGGGCCAGAGAACTAAACAGACATTTCTCCAAAGAAGACATACAGATGGCTAACAAACACATGAAAAGGTGCTCAACATCACTCATTATT
This sequence comes from Cervus elaphus, assembly GCF_910594005.1. Lineage (NCBI taxonomy): Eukaryota > Metazoa > Chordata > Mammalia > Artiodactyla > Cervidae > Cervus > Cervus elaphus. The sequence continues at coordinate 41,111,406 of NC_057835.1, read as the reverse complement.
AGAGAAATGCAAATCAAAACCACAATGAGGTACCATTACACGCCAGTCAGGATGGCTGCTATCCAAAAGTCTACAAGCAATAAATGCTGGAGAGGCTGTAGAGAAAAGGGAACCCTCTTACACTGTTGGTGGGAATGCAAACTAGTACAGCCACTATGGAAAACAGTGTGGAGATTCCTTAAAAAACTGGAAATAGAACTGCCATATGACCCAGGAATACCACTTCTGGGCATACACACTGAGGAAACCAGATCTGAAAGAGACACATGCACCCCAATGTTCATCGCAGCACTGTTTATAATAGCCAGGACATGGAAGCAACCTAGATGCCCATCAGCAGATGAATGGATAAGGAAGCTGTGGTACATATACACCATGGAATTTTACTCAGCCGTCAAAAAGAATTCATTTGAACCAGTCCTAATGAGATGGATGAAACTGGAGCCCCTTATACAGAGTGAAGTAAGCCAGAAAGATAAAGAACATTACAGCATACTAACACATATATATGGAATTTAGAAAGATGGTAACGATAACCCTATATGCAAAACAGAAAAAGAGACACAGAAATACAGAACAGACTTTTGAACTCTGTGGGAGAAGGTGAGGGTGGGATGTTTCAAAAGAACAGCATGTATACTATCTATGGTGAAACAGATCACCAGCCCAGGTGGGATGCACGAGACAAGTGCTCCAGCCTGGTGCACTGGGAAGACCCAGAGGAATCGGGTGGAGAGGGAGATGGGAGGGGGGATCGGGATGGGGAATAAGTGTAAATCTATGGCTGATTCATATCAATGTATGACAAAACCCACTGAAATGTTGTGAAGCAATTAGCCTCCAACTAATAAAAAAATTAAAAAAAAAAAAAAAAGAAAAAAAAAAAAAAAGGCTGTTGGAGAGAAGAAATAGTCTGAAAATGAAGATGCCAGGGGGAGTATCAGTAACTCCTGGGGAGTAGCAGAACTCTCATGATGGCCAAAGAATCTATGTGAAACAGGACAAGAATTCATAATAAAGCCAGCTATCTTTGTCAGCAGTGAACAAGCTTCTAGGTAATCCTCTCCATCTTTTTCTTTTTCAAACCTCATGATTCTGAAGGAGGCAAGGTGAAGAAGAGGATCTTATTAAGTCAATGATACTCATACAGGTACGAGATGCTTGTAGGAGCATCAGAATCTCTAAGTGACCTCCAGAGACTTAAACTACATGCTCTTTCTCCGCCACACAGTCCTCATATTTATGCCTATGATTCCAGCTTCACTCAACCTGAACCCCAAAGTTATTCATCTCATCTATACCAGCACTACCAACTTCAAATGCTTCATGCTTTGGAGTCTCTGTTCATCCTAGCTTGCCAATCTCCAATTTCCTCAGTTCATTCTGTTGCTTTAGCTGGATTCATTTGCTCATTTGATAAATACTAAAACTCAACATTCAGAAAACTAAGATCATGGCATCTGGTCCCATCAGTTCATGACAAATAGGTGGGGAAATAATGGAAACAGTGAGAGACTGTTTTTTGGGGCTCCAAAATCACTGCAGATGGTGACTGCAGCCATGAAATTAAAAGACACTTGCTTCTTGGAAGAAAAACTATGACCAACATAGACAGCATATTAAAAGGCAGAGACATTACTTTGTCAACAAAGGTCCATCTAGTCAAAGCTATGGTTTTTCCAGTAGTCATGTATGGATGTGAGAGTTGAACTATAAAGAAAGCTGAGGGCAGAAGAATTGATGCTTTTGAACCGTGGTATTGGAGGAGACTCTTGAGAGTCCCTTGGACTGCAAGGAGATCCAACTAGTCCATCCTAAAGGAAATCAGTCCTGGGTGCTCATTGGAAGGACTGATGTTGAAGCTGAGACTCCAATACTTTGGCCACCTGATGCAAAGAACTGACTCATTTGAAAAGACCCTGATGCTGGGAAAGATTGAGGGCAGGAGGAGAAGGGGATGACAGAGGATGAGATGGTTGGATGACATCATCGACCATGAGTTTGAATAAGCTCCAGGAGTTGGTGATGGACAGGAAAGCCTGGCATGCTGCAGTCCATGGGGTTACAAAGGGTCAGACATGACTGAGCGACTGAACTGAACTGACTATCTAAAGGGAGTTGGGGTGTACTAGGTGCTGGGGGAAAGCAACCATTAGTACAGTTACAACATATTCTTTCTTTCAAAACTGATGGACTACCAGGGGAAAATAGACATTAAACAAGTCATTGTAAGTGTGTTTATCTGTCAGTGTGTGAGCATTGTTCATCTGTCTTTCTTTAGAATGGCAGGAAAAGCATAGCTCTTGAAGTGGACATCGATGGAATCAAATGCTCTTGCATTTGAACTTAGCATGTGATATTACATTTCTCATCTTCAGTTTCCTAATTTTTAAGTGTGGGTGAAGAAAAAGACCTATTACATGCGATTTGTGTAAACCTAAGTAAGACAGTGCAGGTGAGGAGCTGTGGTATAATGAAGATTTTGCCTGTTCCCCACCCCCCCACCCAAGGGACAAAACCCTTGGGATTTCCAGAGTGATAGGAATGTCACTGTGGTGAGCCTCTAGAAAGCTTCAGGACAAAGCTGGTCTCTACAAAGGGTAACCACAAAGTTAGAAGTTTGGGACTTTCTAGGGAGGAGAAGGAGACTGGAGAATGAGTTCAATCACCTGGCTGATAGTTCAGTTAATCATGGCAACATAATAAATGCTCAATAAAAACTCTAAACACAGAGCTCAGTAGGGTTTCCTGATTGATGAACGCATTATATGCCAGGAGGGTAACGGGTCCTGATTTCACACAGAGGTGATACAGAAGCTTTGTATTCCCTCTCAGACCTCATCCTATGTATCTCTTTATTTGACTGTTACTCCTGGTTTGTAATCTCTGTAATGAGTTATCATTGTAATTATAGTAATTTTTTGAATTCTGTGAGTCATTCTAGCAAATTATTGGACATGAACTGGTTATGGAAACCTTCAAAGTTATAGCCACTGATTCCAAAGTGTATGTGGCCTGGAAACCCCCGGATGTGGCTAGTGTCTGAAGTAGAGCAGTCTTGTTGAGGGCCATGCCCTTTAGCTTGGGGGTCTGAGCTAGCTTCAAGTGGTTTGTGCCAGAACTGAACTGTTATGCATCCAGTTGGGGTTGAAAAGAAACAGAGACTTAGACCAAGCGACACAGTTGGTCCTTACTAAATGTCAGTTACCTTATGACATCATTCCAGTTCATCAGTGCCCCCCTCCATCCCTATTTCCATTATATTTTATCTCAAATAGCTGCTTGCAGAGTTCTCAAACAGAATGATACTGATAGGAAACGTGCTTTATGAGCACTCTATCTTAGTGCATGAGCCAAGAAAGGGAAACAGATGAACAGAATGCTGGGAGACAATGCATCTGAGTGTTTAACTCTTTGTTTTTTAATTTATTTATTTTAATTGGAGGATATTTGCTTTACAGTATTGTGTTGGTTTCTGCCATATAGCAACATGAATCAGCCATAGGTAGACATATGCCCCCTCTGTGTTGAACCTCCCTACCACCCCACCCCATCTCCCCCTATCTAGGTTGTCACAGAGCATCAGGGATTTGAGTTCCCTGCACTATACAGCAAATTTCCACCGACTATATGAATGTTTAATTCTTAAAAGTGCCAAAAAGAAACTTAGAGGCTAGAATGAGCAGTGCATTTTGTGACTTTTTAATTAACTGTTTAATGTAGAGAAAATCTGCAATGTCAACTGTATCCATCCTATAAATTCAACTATAGTCCTACAAATACTTCATATTGGCCCATAACCAAAGTATGACTTTCCCAGAGCCAGTGTTAACTATAATGGTTAATATGCTCAGAGACAAATAGATCTTCTGTACTGAAACCATGTATTTGTGGTTAACAGTTTAATCTTTTTAGGAGTCTTTTGGCATTGTTTATCTTCAACTCTGCCAATATACGCATAACCCATCACTTCAAAGATTATTCTACTGCTGTTTCAGCAGCAGATGAACTGTAAATATATAAACGTCAGTGTAAAGACTAAAATAAAATTGGGTTTTAATTTTTAAAAATCAATTTTATTTTGGAAGACACCTTCAATCTCTACAAATCTTTTTGTAGAAATTATTTATCTCTACAAAATTTATCTCTACATAATTTATAGATTATCTCTACATAATTATTTTCTCTTGGGATCTATTATGATTTAGAAGATGTAGGGGTTAGAGTGGGAATTAGGGACTGTTAGTTCTCATGCTGATTCGGTTGTGAATCCTTGGATGACCTTACTCAAGCTCCTTTATTCCTCTGGTTGTCTCAGAAAGTGGAATAACTAATCATGACATGTCACGCTGGGACATTATGAGAATGAAGAACAGCCAACTTGAAGATAGCAATGGCTCATAAAACTAACAGATAACCCATATATGTTATTTTAAAGATACTTCTGGTTGTATACATATATTCTTCATTCTCCCACCTGACCTTCTAACAAGTATAAATGTAGGGTGATTTAATATTTATTTCTTTAGCTTAGTCTGTGGTAGAGTTGTTGACAATAAAAACTCTTCAGTGGCCAAGAGACAGATACAATGAATAAAATAAAGAAATATAAATAGTCCAGATCGTATTGGCTCTTTAACAATTGAAAATATATTTAATCCAGTACCTCTCTTTTCTTTTCCATTGTCTACTAACTTCAAAAGATCCCCCAAGGACACCTAGCCCACAATTGTCTTTCAGGGTTTTATCATTCATCATCACCTCGGGGTATAAAACCATTTAAAACAATAGCTTTATAGGCTGTAAACCTCTTCAACTCCAATGCATCCCCTCTCCACCTCAATCCCCATTTCCACAGATTCTATTTTTGTAATGATCTCTAAACTCTCAAAATTCTGTGTCCTAAATTTATCCCTCCAACGCTTTATGTATGTCTCTGCCTAAGTGGAGCCTGCCATCAGAAATTTCAGTTAAACAGTAAATGCTGAACAAACATTCTCAATACCCCGTAACTTCAGTTGTTTCTTCCAGTTCACTTGCCAGGTTGTACAATTTCACCATGCAGAAGATTTTCTGTGGGGGTTATCAAAAATAATAAATGCTGCTGAGAGGCTGACAGAGGAAAAAAATGAAGGTGGCTCAGGTAAAGAATCTGCTTGCAATGCAGGAGACCTGGGTTCAGTCCCTGAGTTGGGAAGATCCTCTGGAGAAGTAAATGGCAACCCACCCCATTATTCTTGCCTGGGAAATCCCATCGACAGAGGGGCCTGGCGGGCTACAGTCCATGGGGTCGCAAAGAGTTGGACATGACTGAGGGATTAACACACACAATGATCCTATGAAATTGATAGTATTATGGTCTTAATTTTACAGATCAGGAAACTGCAGCAGGCATAAGAAACTGACCCGAGGTCCTGCAGAAAATAACAGTTTTAAAACACAGGCTGATTCAGAGCCTCTATTATTAAATCTGTGCTGCTGCTTCTTTGATTAGGCAGTTATATTAACATTTTTCTTCCAGAGAGAAATTTCAACAGAATGGAAGTAGACAGATAGAACCTTACTGTAAAAGGGAAATTCTGATAGGTTCAACATTAAAGACTTTTATGTCAATAAATTTCTTGTTGTGTGAAAGGAAATACATTAAAAGAAGAGCTTTTTTAGGCAGAAGTTAAGTCAGTAGATAGAGATGGAAATTACAAGGAGACAATGAAGAGCGGCTATTGGAGTGAAGTTTTAGAATAAATGAAGAATACGTGAGATGACTGAACCCAGACAGAGGAGAAAGGGTGTGAGACGTTGCTTATTCAGCACTTGCAAAAAGGGCTTTTGTTTAATTCTGAGTAAGAAGGATGAGAAAAAGATTGGTTATAGTGGAAAATGTAAGGAGGAGTCCATTCAATGACAGGTGATTAAAAGTATCATGAAGCCAAGACAGGTTCTATGTGATTAGAAGGAACTTCAGTCAGTTCACTGCAGTCTCACAGCTCCTTCCAGAAACATTCCTCACTCTTACTATGAAATCGGAAAAGCTCTATGAATTTTTGTTGTTCAGTCACTCAGTTGTGTCTGACTCATTGTGACCCCATAGACTGCAACACACCAGGCTTCCCAATCCATCACCATCTCCCAGAGCTTGCTCAAACTCATTTCCATTGAGTCGATGATGCCATTCAACCATCTCATCCTCTGTCATCCCCTTCTCCTGCCTTCGATCTTTCCCAGCATCAGGGTCTTTTAAATGAGTCAGTTCTTCACATCAGGTGGCCAAAGTATCAGAGCTTCAGCTTCAACATCAGTCCTTCCAGTGAATATCCAGGACTGATTTCCTTTACGATTGACTGGTTGGATCTCCTTGCAGTCCAAGGGACTCTCAAGACTCTTCTCCAACAACACAGTTCAAAAGCATCAATTCTTTGGCACTCAGCCTTCTTTATGGTCCAACTCTCACATCCATACATGACTATTGGAAAAACCATAGCTTTGACTATGTGGACCTTTGTCAAGCAAAATAATGTCTCTGCTTTTTAATATGCTGTCTAGGTTGGTCATAGCTTTTTTTCCCAAGGAGCAGGCATCTTTTAATTTCATTGCTGCAGTCATTTTGGAGCCCAAGAAAATAAAGTCTCACTGTTTCCATTGTTTCCCCATCTATTTGTCATGAAGTGATGGAACTGGATACCATGATCTTAGTTTTTTGAATGTTGAGTTTAAATCAGTTTTTTCACTCGTCTCTTTCAACCTTCATCAAGAGGCTCTTTAGTTCCTTTTTGCTTTCTACCATAAGGCTCGTGTTATCTGCATATCTGAGGTTATTGATATTTTTCCCAGCAGTCTTGATTCCAGCTTGTGCTTCATCCAGCTGGGCACTTCTCATGATGTACTCTGCATATAAGTTAAATAAGCAGGGTAACAATATACAGCCTTGACATTCTCCTTTCCCAACTTGGAGCCAGCCCGCTGTTCTATGTCCGATTCTAATGTTGCTTATGGATCTGCATACAGATTTCACAGGAGGCAGCTAAGGTGGACTGGAATTCCCATCTCCTGAAGAATTTTCCACAGTTTGTTGTGATCCACATGGTCAAAGACTTTAGCACAGTCAATGAAGCAGAATTAGATGTTTTGGTAGAATTATCTCGCTTTTTCTATGATACAACAGATGTTGGCAATTTGATCTCTGGTTCCTCTGCCTTTTCTACATGCAGCTTGAACATCTGGAAGTTCTTGGTTCATGTACTGTTAAAGCCTGGCTTAGAGAATTTTGAGCATAACTTCACTAGCATGTGAGATGAGTGCAATTGTGTGGTAGTTTCAACATTTTTTAGCATTGCCTTTCTTTGGGATGAGAATGAAAACCGGCCTTCTCCAGTCCTGTGACTACTACTGAGTTTTCCATATTTGCTGGTATATTGAGTGCAGCACTTTCACAGCATCATCTTTTAGGATTTGAAATAGCTCAGTTGGAATTCCATCACCTCCACTAGCTTTGTTTATAATGATGTATGCTGTGGCCCACCCGACTTCACACTCCAGGATGTCTGGCTCTAGGTGAGTGATCACACCATCCTGGTTATCTGGGTATTTAACACTTCTCAAATATTGATAACATTTATTTTATGATCAAAGATCCTTGTGGTAAACCAAATGAAGATCACTGTTATATACAATTTACAAGAATAAAAATTAAAAACAAATATAGAATCAGCAATAAATACAGAAAAATATATCTATGAACTCACCTACACAGCAGTTCATTTCTGTATTAAATGGCAGAGTCATTAAGTTTAGTTAACACAACCACTTTAATTTTCACTTGTGTGCTCAGTCGTGTCTGACTCTTTGCTACCCCATCGTCTGTTACCCACCAGGCTCCTCTGTCCATGGAATTTTCCAGGCAAGAATACTGGAATAGGTTGCCATTTCCTACTTCAGGGGATTGTCCCAACCCAGGGATCAAAGCCATGTCTCTTGTATCTCCTGCATTGGCAAGTGGATTCTTTACCACTGTGCCACCTGGGAAGCCTGATTTTTACCTAGAAACCTATTTTTCTAGATCCTATACTGGACCACATACTATTAATAATTGGAATTATTTTACTTCATTGTTGTTGCTGTCCTTCAGTCACTAATTCATGTCTGATTCTTTGCAGCCCCATGGACTTCAGCATGCCAGACTCCTCTTTGCTCCGCACTCTCCCAGAGTTTGCTCAAATTTATGTCCACTGAGTTGGTGATGCTATCTAACCATTTCATTCTCTGCCTTCCTCTTCTTCTTTTCCCCTTCAATCTTTCCCAACATCAGGGTCTTGTCCAATGAGTTGGGTCATTGCATCAGGTGACCAACATATTGGGTTTCAGCTCCTGTATCAGTTTTTCCATGAATATTCAGGGTTGATTTCCTTTAGGTTTGATTGGTTTGATCTCCCTGCAGTCCAAGAGACTCTTAAGTGTCTTCTACAGCACAATTTTAAAGCATCAATTCTCTGGCACTCAAGCCTTCTTTTTTTTGACTTTAGGTTACTGTAATTTTAGGTTATTGAGTAAAACAAACCCAATAAACTCAGATTTCTAAATGTCTTTTAACACTTTTATATATTTAAACAATGTATTTCTTCTAATGAGATTCATAGATGGAAACTCATTTCTCCCATTCAACAAGCTTTTTAATACAACATAGCAATTCTTTCAGTCTTTGAAGCTACATATTTTCTTGCATAAAGCTGCCATTTTAGGGAATCATGCAGGTGAATATGAGATCCTCAAGGACAGTCTTCAAAACCAAATAAAATTGATCCAATTTTAACTGAAAAATTTTTCGGCTCCCACATGTTATGAAAATTATGTCTGTTAAACTTTAGTCCTGGCCCATAGCCAAGAAAAAATTAATCCTTGACTTATTCCAATATCATTCATAAATGACACGAGGAGGCTGTTGTCGTCATTTTTATTTACCAACAATCTAGCATTTCCTAGCATATGCAGTCAAAATACATGTTTTTAAAAATGCAACACAAATGTAATCAAATGCTTGTGGAAGTGGCTCAGGCACTTAAACAACAGTACATAAATACAGAAAAGAGCTAAAAGTCAGAATGAAAACATCTTTCCCACTTACTTTCAGATGAACTCTTGAGAAACTCTGTGTAGCCTTTCAAAATTTAATGAGTTTAAAGAATGTGTTGATCTGGTAGCTGGGTTGAATCCTGGCCCAGTGCATGAAATTCACCTGACAGAAGATGAAAAACACTCCCAAGCCGAGCCAATGGTGAGGATTACCAAATTCCCTCCGTTGAAAACTACAGTGTTGAATTTCACAATTGGAAATTGATCTTTTAAAATCTTAGATTATTTTTAATAGTAGTTTTTGAAAAGTCTGCTCAATGTATTTGAATTGGGTGAGACTTTGAAAGATAAGACAGATATAGTAACAAAGATATTAATAATATCATATTTAGTTGAATTAAATCTCTCAATGTATCAGCCTTTTTCATGATATCTCTACAGTGTTCTGTTTATACAGTATGTCTAAGTAAACTAACAATGATTGCATGTTTCACAATTACAATTGAGAAATTTGTCACTGTAATTATGAATATTTATATCCAAGCAATGGTTTAAGTTCATTTTGTCAAGATATAAGACATATTTTTGCTTGCATTTGTGAATTACTTGTGGGAAAAAATGGCATGCAAGAAACCTATAGTTTGTGTTTGTAATGTAGTTGATTCTTATTTTTCACAGCATTTCTCTTCTATGAAGTTACCACAAACACTGAATTAGTGAATTCTGAACCTTTGCAACTAGGAAAATAAAAAGTTAGGTGATTGAAACCTCCAGTTAGAACAATTCCATCCACTGATCATACATAAACTCATTTTATGTACATCTCTGTTTAAAGACCCCTTATTTAATACATGTTGATTCATTAATGTTGAACTCATGGCCGACAACACTATAACTTGTGTCTCAACAAAGCAACCTAACAAACATATTTTCTCTGTAAGGCACATTACAACTTTCTTGCTGTTAGTAGCACTAGACAGCACCTCAGTACTATGTTTTCAGGCCTTTTTAAGGAGCAGAATCACCAACGAAAAGCACAAAAATAAGGAAATCATAGAATGAAATAGATAGCCAAAAGGACATTTGTTTACAGTTTAAGAGCTGAAACTTTGCCTCATTTAACCACAAGTAAGAACATACCTATCAGGCAACTCACATTTTTTGCCACTCTGCACATGTGCATGTCCACAGAGACCATGAAAGCCTCACAAATATTGGTTTGAGGACTGCAAACAAACTTTAGGAGAAGGCAATGGCAACCCACTCCAGTACTCTTGCCTGGAAAATCCCATGGACAGAGGAGCCTGGTAGGCTGCAGTCCATGGGGTCACGAAGAATCGGACACGATTGAGCAACTTCACTTTCACTTTTCACTTTCATGCATTGGAGAAGGAAATGGCAACCCACCCCATTGTTCTTGCCTGGAGAATCCCAGGGATGGGGAAGCCTGGTGGGCTGCCGTCTATGGGGTCACACAGAGTCGGACACTACTGAAGTGACTTAGCAGCAGCAGCAACAAACTTTGAGTAGACAAATTTGCAAACACAGAATTCATGAATAATGAGGACAGACTGTATTTCTTAAAATGTATCTTGGATATTAGAATTCTTGATAGAAATTCAATAATGTCACAAACAGTGTATAATTTGGAAGGGAAAAAGTCTGTCTTTTTTCTTATCTCTGGAGACAGTATGTATAGTACTAGATTAATTTTGCTACTTAAAAAAAAAATTATTTTAGTACATTAAATTTGTTTCTAGAACCATTCTAAAAATGTGCAATTTTTCTTTTTTTTAAACAAAGTATAATAAAACAAAAGATTCCCCAAACAGAATACTTGACATTTACAATTCAAAATCAAATTAGCAGAACATTAAATATTTACAAAACTCCATCTTTTAGAAATAGTTATAAAGTTACATGCAATTTTGTAGAGCTGACATAAAAGAATGGCTCAAAAATGGGAGAATTTTCCTTCATTCCTAAAAAAAAAAAAAATGTCCAATAGAAGTTGTGAAGATTCTTGAGTACCTGAAGTCTTCAGTTTTAGTACCAAAGCCTGTCTTTGTGCATCTAAGAACTTTACACACGGGAGGAGCTCCTTACAACACTGGAATAGACTGACCTGTGCTCCCCTCCTTCCAATAACAGTGTAGTAACATTGACTTTTGACCTCACCCAATGCAGTACATAGTTTGTGAGTGTTGGTTAGGTTACTCACTTTGGTTGGTAATTGCTTTACAATATTGTATTGGTTTCTGCCATACATCAACAGGAATCAGCCATAGGTATACATTTGTCCCCTCCCTCTTATAAATCAAAACCAAAAAAAGATACTTACTTTGATTCAGATCCTCGGGACTTCAGTAACTGAGCCTCTTCAGAACCATGGCTGTAATTGTCACCTGCCTCATTCTTTACAAGTCATCTATGCTTCAGAAAACATGGCCAACCTACTCAGGTGCCACAGGCCTATCCACTGGACGGGTGGTCAAGCTGAGGAGAGTCACAGTTTCTATCACCACCTTTAAGATTCTTCAGTGCGTAATATCACCAGCCATCACTGCATAAAACTAGCAAGGCATCAAGTAAGCCACCATAGAAGCAAGAATAGTGACAATGACAAGGAGCAAGGAGAGTATAAAGGAAAGACATATCCATCTGAATGCAGAGCTCCAAAGAAAAGCAAGGAGAGATAAGAAAGCCTTCCTCAGTGATCAGTGCAAAGAAATAGAGGAAAACAAAAGAATGGGAAAGACTAGAGATCTCTTCAAGAAAATTAGAGTTACCAAGGGAATATTTCATGCAAAGATGGGCACAATAAAGGACAGAAACAATATGGACCTAAACAAAGCAGAAATATTAAGAAGAAGTGGCAAGAATACACAGAAGAACTATACAAAAAAGATCTTCATGACCCAGATAACCAGGATGGTGTGATCACTCACCTAGAGCCAGACATCCTGGAGTGTGAAGTCGGGTGGGTCTTAGGAAGCATCAATATGAACAAAAGTAGTGGAGGTGATGGAATTCCAGTTGAGCTATTTCAAATCCTAAAAGATGATGCTGTGAAAGTGCTGCACTCAATATACCAGCAAATATGGAAAACTCAGTAGTAGTCACAGGACTGGAAAAGGCCAGTTTTCATTCTCATCCCAAAGAAAGGCAATGCTAAAAAATGTTGAAACTACCACACAATTGCACTCATCTCACATGCTAGCGAAGTAATGCTCAAAATTCTCTAAGCCAGGCTTTAACAGTACATGAACCAAGAACTTCCAGATGTTCAAGCTGCATGTAGAAAAGGCAGAGGAACCAGAGATCAAATTGCCAACATCTGTTGTATCATAGAAAAAGCGAGATAATTCTACCAAAACATCTACTTCTGCTTCATTGACTGTGCTAAAGTCTTTGACCATGTGGATCACAACAAACTGTGGAAAATTCTTCAGGAGATGGGAATTCCAGTCCACCTTAGCTGCCTCCTGCGAAATCTGTATGCAGATCCATAAGCAACATTAGAATCGGACATAGAACAGCGGGCTGGCTCCAAATTGGGAAAGGAGAATGTCAAGGCTGTATACTGTTACTCTGCTTATTTAACTTATATGCAGAGTACATCATGAGAAGTGCCCAGCTGGATGAAGCACAAGCTGGAATCAAGACTGCCGGGAGAAATATCAATAACCTCAGATATGCAGATGACACGAGCCTTATGGTAGAAAGCGAAAAGGAACTAAAGAGCCTCTGATGAAGATGAAAGAGGAGCGTGAAAAAGCTGATTTAAACTCAACATTCAAAAAACTAAGATCATGGTATCCAGTTCCATCACTTCGTGACAAATAGATGGGGAAACAATGGAAACAGACTTTATTTTCTTGGGCTCCAAAATCACTGTGAATGGTGACTGTAGCCATGAAATTAAAAGATGCTTGCTCCTTGGAAGAAAAGCTATGACCAACTTAGACAGCATATTAAAAAGCAGAGACATTACTTGCTGACAAAGGTCCACATAGTCAAAGCTATGGTTTTTCCAATAGTCATGTATGGATGTGAGAGTTGGACCATAAAGAAGGCTGAGTGCCAAAGAATTGATGCTTTTGAACTGTGTTGTTGGAGAAGAGTCTTGAGAATCCCTTGGACTGCAAGGAGATCCAACCAGTCAATCGTAAAGGAAATCAGTCCTGGATATTCACTGGAAGGACTGATGTTGAAGCTGAAGCTCTGATACTTTGGCCACCTGATGTGAAGAACTGACTCATTTAAAAGACCCTGATGCTGGGAAAGATCAAAGGCAGGAGGAGAAGGGGATGACAGAGGATGAGATGGTTGGATGGCATCATCGACTCAGTGGAAATGAGTTTGAGCAAGCTCTGGGAGATGGTGATGGATTGGGAAGCCTGGTGTGCTGCAGTCCATGGGGTGGCAAAGAGCTGGACGCGACTGAGCGACTGAACTGACTGACTGACTGACTGAAGAAGAGCGCAACCCCGTTCCGACTTGGCATGTTCTCACTAAGAAACTGGACTGAGTGGACAGGTGCACGCCTTGGGCAGCCTGCGCTCAGATGGGATGCATTTAGCTGTGCAACTTCAGGCAAAGTTACTACGTACTCTGCACCTGTGAATAGTGTGCCATATAAACTATGTGGGCTTTTTGCGATAAAGGACCTAAGTAGTGAATTGAAATACTGGACCTACTAACTACTGTATGAACAAGCTGACTCATGTAATGTTTTGGAGATTATAAATGATTCCAGTTTTTTGAAACACCCAATCACATATCTGCTTTCAAGAAAATAGTTTTGTGTTTATTATTCTAATTACTAGCTCTCATTTTCTCAGCGCTCTTTAGAGGTTAGGTTTTTAACATTTATATACTTTCCAATTTTTGATATTACCATAAAATAAAAATTAGAACATAAGGTATAAAATTGAATGTTCTACTTTGAACAACAACAAGAACAAAAGACTAGTCCTTTACCCCAATGTTGTATTCTACTTCAATCTGTACCAGCAGGGAAGCCCTGTATTCTACTTCAATCTGTATGTTCCACTTTCCCCATTCTTAGAGATACAAATGGGGTTAGAAACTTTAAAATATGACAGATTACACAGAGCAAAGTGGCTGGTGCCATAGCATTTGGAAACTGAGTCCATGATTTCAGGAAAATGACTAGTTGAATGGGTCAGTCTGATCTGTGTTTCTAGCTGATGAGGATGTCCTCTGAGGAAATGCCAGATTCTCTTCAGGCTCACTGACTGTGGCTGCTTCTGGAGAGAAATTTTATCAGAGAGAATACTTCTAGCAAATATTCTCAAGTTCAACTATGGGACTCACTTCGGAAGAGATCTCATGGATTGGCGGCTGAATGCTTTGTGTCCTGTTGTCTAGTATTTACGCTTTACCATTCCCAACTCAGAATGGCCTCACTGGAGACCACGCTCCACACACTTACTTTTAAAGACAGCTGGAAGTTTCTCTAAAACCTTTGATGACTGGAACACAGCCACAAAATGTCTGAATCTATTTCCCTCAATTTGAATGTCATAGTTCAAATCAAAGCTTTTTAAATTTTTTGTTGTATTTAACATTAACCTGTAATGTTTATCAAAATAGTTATAAGGGCTCATTCCTTCTCTGACCCTGTGAAACTACCATCTCTATTTGCATAATGGCATGTTGAAGCATAATTGACAGCAAAGGCCTTACAGACTCAGCTCACTTTATCTACTAAAAGCATGCTTTATCTGTATCGTTAAAGAAGTATAAAGTCATAAGAACATGTTGCAATTGTCCCATGTCTTTGAAACTGTGGGAAGAAACTTTTCTCACACTCAATTTGACATTAGGTGCTCTTTCTAAGACAAAAACTCAGTTTGCCCAAGGCTCTCAATACACAACATAACTCCTCCTGCTGATGACTGCTTACTTATTTTGATTACACTTAATAGTACTTAACATTATAAGCTGACATATCTGTCTCTAACCTTACACTTACAAGTCTTTTTCTTACTTTATCCAAGCAAGTATAATATAAAGGTTTAGGATTTGTTTATGGCTGTAAAATCTACTATTATGATGTGTCTCAAATGCTGAATCTTTCAGAGAAAGAGAGAAAAATTAGACTTTGAGAAAGTGAAAGCTTTTCATTTGTCCTTATACAACGGAACTATTATCTTCCTTAGGGAATAGAACTTGCTAGTGAAAGTTCTAATTATAGCCTTGATCTTTATTTATCTATTTAATGGATTACAAAGAAGGCATATAAGACCAAGCCACTTGCTTGGTATAAAATATTATACCACCTCAAAATTTTCAGATACTTCTTTCTGAGAATGTTTTGAAACTGATATTACACCCAAAATGAAACAATCATCTTCTGCTGTAACATAAGAATAATTTGACAAGCTTGTTTCAACAAAGTAAAATGTCAAGCTGACCTTCCACTGGGATCTGTGACTCTAAGAGAAAAGGAGAAATAGAACTGGCTTCCATTGTAACTTACAAAGTCTAGGCAGAATAAGAAGGGAATTCTCTGGACTGAGTTTGATATGGACTATTCAGAAACATTTGAAAATGCTTGTCACAGCTACTCCAAATATAGCCTACAATGCTTATTTAATGTCCTGTTCACTTTATGACATCTAACCTGATAATTATCTTGAGACATTTTCTCCAGCTGGGCAGTCATTTATTTTGAAAATGACTTAACAGCTGGTTTTCGTTAGAATTCTACTTCAACCTAAAAGGCACTACATATTTTTTTTTTCATGGTGATCAAAAGTGATCCCATGGTGGTTCCCATCTGAGATCCTCCAGAATAGTGATATATTTTTATGCCCATAATGCAGCTTATGGAGCTTTCAGTCATAAAAGAGAGTCTAAGTGAATCCTAGACACTACAAATATTGTTTCATCATTTGGGATTTTTATAATTAGACATGTTTGCTGACTGATCATAGTATGCTGCAACTTTAAATTATCTTGTATATATATTTATTCCAACACCTTTCAATATCTTATGTAAATCTGATAAATCTTTTCTTTTCTAAAGATACATTTATTATGATAGAAATTTTATACAATCATTATAGCTCTCAAAAAAGCAAAGCCATTGAAAATAATATCCAATTGGCATACACAGTTTAGAAAAATTATTCTCCAATGTTTCACAGTTAATGCAGAAAGGGAACACTAACTCATCAGTTTTATAACGTTTTAAAACTCAACAAACCCGATTCTCTCCATCTCTCTATAATTAAAACATAATTATACTCACCACAGAAGAACTTCATATATATGGCTTTTAGAAACTCATGAAAGCGGTAGAAGGGAACTATCCAAATATTTCTCATTGCAGAATCTACGTAAGAGTCTTCCATGGTAAAAAAAAAAAAAAAAAAATTACATTTAGCCATGGAAGTGGGAATAGCCAAAGAATGAAAAGAAGAAAAAATCAGGGAAACCATCTCTGGCTAGTCCCTAGATTGCTGATTTTCTATTCAAGAAGGTATTTTGTAATGTGTTATTAAGCCCCAAGAGAGAGAAGACTCAAGCTGGCCTTGAACTGCAGCACTTGGCTATACAGTTCCTACAATCTACAAAGCGATCACAACAGAAACATGAGAGTAGAAAAATATTTGATACATTCTAGTGAAGTGGCTGAACTTAGAGCCTGTGATGCAGAGTGCAGTAAGTCATTAAGAGAAAAACAAATTCTGTGTATTAACACATACATATGGAATCTAGAAAAATGGTACTGATGAACCTGTTTGCAGGACGAGAATAGAGACACAGACACAGAGAACGGGCTTGTGAGCAGAACTGGGAAGGAGAGGCTGGGACGAACGGAGAGAGCAGCATTGAAACGTAGACATCGTCATCTGTAAAAGAGGTAGCTGTTGGGAAGCTGTGTAACACAGGGAGCTCAGCTCATGCTCTGTGACAGCCTAGAGGGGCGGGATGAGGTGGGGTGGGGCAATCCGTCCTCCAGTTAAAAGTAAATTTAAAAAATTCTTTAAGGAAAAAAAATTGGTACAAATCCACCAATTGTAACATAGGTACATTGTGTTTGTCCTTGTTCTTTGTCTCCACTAGTGGTTTTCAACAAGAAAGATTGAAAACACATACTCTTTCCAGCTCTTCATTGCTTTCAACCCATTTATGGACAGAGCCAGTGCTCATGGACTTTTACCAAACCAGGAACACTGTTTTCTGAACTTACTCTTTTACTATGTTTGATATAGTTGGAATCTGTTTTTCCTCAAAGGTTATTTAACAGGTCCACCAAGTCACAGGCAAAACGCCAACTTCTGACTGAGTTTCTGCTCTTGGATTTTGGCTTCTATTCCAGTCTTTCATCATGGGACAGTTGGGAGAGTGTACCTCTGAACACTGAAAAAAAAACATAAAAATTTTAGTAGACACCATTGCCTTCTGTCAAACTCTAAGTTTAAGAATCATAGAAATGACTTCAACAATGAGATAAAACAGCAAAACTGGTCATGTGTACAAGAATTTGAAATATATGCATAGATTTTATATTATATCACATGATAACTATGAAGAACACATATTATGTGGAGAGGATGAATCTGTAGGACTTGACTGCATCCCAGCATAATAGGAAGATAAATTATAGACTAAAGAGAACATAGAACTGAATGGAATCCATTTGGCTCATTTTAAATGCTTTCTTCCTCTTAATATATTGTCTTCCAAATTGGAAATAAAAATCTCTTTAAAATTTGCTAAAATTTAGCTTCTGGATGAGGTCTACTCATTTTAGACATGCCCCAGCTTTTAGCCAAAGATGTCTATCTGCACTTTTCATCTGATTCCGCCATGTACACATTGGTCAAGTAAGAGAAAAGATACTCTGAAATAAATTTTCAAAAAAAAATAGCATGATTCATTAGTATACTTGCAGCTCTTTAGGATTTCTTGTTATATAAGGACTTGTTGCATTTCTGAAGCTAATGTCCTTTAACTGGTAAAAAAAACTTCTATTGTCCTTTAACTGGTAAAAACTTCTATTGGGAGTCTCTCAATCTGTTTTCCAAGTTTTACAGATGAGGGATGGAAGACATAGAGAAATTAAGTAACTTCCCAAGTGTCATAAAGCTCATTCAGTGGTTGAGCCAGGATTTGAACTGAGGCTGAACTGAAATATTTTGTTTCCATGAATATGGGCCCATCTGCATAAGTATCTAGATTTCAACATCTGGATTATATGTGGACCAAATTCAAAAGCAGATTAACAACTCTTAACGGCATTACTAAAGATCGCTTTATTCTTTGGCAATTTTTTCCATGTGATTAAAAAAAAAAAAAAAAACTCATACAACACAGCTTGGGTGGTAAAGTAGAAATTTTCAAGATCACAGTAATTATTTTTTTTAACATTCTCCTTCTCTAGTTTCTTTTTTTCCCCTTCAATTTAGCTTTTAATTAATACCAAAGTTGGCTGTTTAAGACATGTCTTGATCATGCCATTCCCTTTTTAAGACTTCCCATTTCTCTTTGCTTCAAACATGATGAAATTTAAAAATTCATCTTGGGCAATAATGCCTTCATAAGCCTTGGTCCTAAATCAAACGCCCCCATGACTTTCTTGTTCTTTGTTCATGCTCTCCTCGCTGCCAAAAACCCCATTAACCATCTAACCCCTGTTTTCCCCACTCTAACCTCACACTTCTTTCTGATTTGCATAAATATACTCTCAATCTCTATCCCTGTCTCTCTGTATCTTGTTTTCCTCTCTGTCCCTCTCTTTCTCTGTCTCTCTCTCACTCGCTCATTAATATCTAAAAAAATTAATTATTTTACAACTTTCCATCTGCATTCCATGGCACTGTAAGTCTCCCTTTGTTACAATATATCATCTCCTTTTGAAGCTATTTATTTATGAAACTTAACCCCTTTCACTGAGGTGACCATCCTGAAGTCTAGGGCTGGATTATTTATCTGTCTCTGTCTACCAGCTAGGGCTTGGTCTATATTAATAGAAAATGCTTAATCAGTGTAGTTGCATTAAACTAAACTGACCTGAATCCAGTCGAACTGAAACAATTTTATTCCAAGTGCATGAGAGTTAGAGACCATGCACAGCTCTGATGCTTGAACTGTTTCTACTAGAAATGGATTTCAGTCATTTCATTCCTTTGCATCTTGCACAGTGCTTTTCAGTGCCCCATAAATATAGTCTGATTTATTTTGAGTGATGAAGTATATCTGTCAGATCTAGCCAATATCTATAGCAAAGTCAAGAATAAACCCAGTTTTTTCGAGAGGCCATGACATGGAGTTCACGTGGACTTTGAGGCCAGTCTGCTGTGGTTTGACTTCTTACTCACTTACGACCTGTGTGACCTTGAGGGAGTTAACCAAGTGCCTTATTTTCTTCATCTGTAGGATGAAAATTACATGAGTGCCAACTTAAAGGAATTATTGGGAGAATTAAATGAGTTTATACATGCAAAGTTCTTTAAAATGTTCCTGGAATATAATGATATTGGCAAAAGGCTTAGCTAAGATTGTTGTTTGCTGTGATTTCCACTTTTTCATATTTCCACTTTTTTATACCTTTTTTATATATTTTTATACACTCTTTTATACTTTTTTATTTCACTTTTATACTTTTTTATACTCAGTACGCCTTTGTGTCTACTGCAAGACACTCTCAAGAAAATAGTTGCTTTACCTACCATACAAGGAAACGCCAGAGTAGTCAGAATCATGCACATACAGTGCTTTTATTCCTTAAATTTGAAAGAAAACCTCAAGCAGATATTCTTGAATTCCCTCAATGTCCTAGAACACATTTTATTTTCTTTGTTTCCTCTAGTTTTGTTTATTGTAATACTTTTCCAGTGCAAAAAACACTATAATCTAAAAAAGTAAAAACATGATCTGACTTCATACATGAAACTCCTGTTTCTCTAAATCAATAGTGAGCTAAATAAATATGCAAAATAATTTAAAATGGTAGGAGTTTAATGGTGTCATATTTAATGCACAATACTAAAGATTTGTCATGAAAATATAGTAGCAATATTTCACTTCCATCAGTGTTATTGTTTCCTTGTACTAAAGGCTTAAACTACTGAACTTTTCACTTTCCACATCTTGAATTTCTAACACATTTCTAATAGACGCAGAAGCTAACCTATAGTTCTCTTTCTCACCTCACTGTTGCTTGTTTGAACTTTTTTGAATTTTCTTTCATTTCCTGACTGGATTGCCTTTCTTTTCTGCTGCAATAAGATTTTCATTATAGTTTTTGGATGGCTACTTGTGACATAGAACCAAACCCAAAAAGATTCATCACATATCCAAATAAATCTGACTTTCTCAACTTTTACTCTTAGCTTCTGCATAGAAGACAGCTGTGGATTTCTTTCTTATTTGCAAGCACTCAATATAAATTGAGACTGTAGATTTTAAGAGTAGGGTATGTGAGCTATTTGTGCTAATATGGTTTTTCTTTTTTAAATGTCTTTATTTAAAACACATTTACTTCTAATCTCTTTCAGACTGTACTAGTATTTTAGGTTTTATGGCATTAATTCATCTGCTTGTCAAACCTGCTGACTCTTCCTCATGGTGATTTTCTTGTGAGGTTTGCAGTCTGTTAGAGTGAACTTATTCTTAGCTTGTTTTTTTTTTTTTTTTTTTTAATTTATTTATTTATTTATTTTTTCAGTGGGTTTTGTCATACATTGACACGAACCAGCAATAGACTTACACGTATTCCCCATCCCGATCCCCCCTCCCATCTCCCTCTCCACCCGACTCCTCTGGGTATTCCCAGTGCACCAGGCCCGAGCACTTGTCTCATTCATCCCACCTGGGCTGGTGACCTGTTTCACCATAGATAATATACATGCTGTTCTTTCACAACATCCCACCCTCACCTTCTCCCACAGAGTTCAAAAGTCTGTTCTGTACTTCTGTGTCTCTTTTTCTGTTTTGCATATAGGGTTGTCGTTACCATCTTTCTAAATTCCATATATATGTGTTAGTATGCTGTAATGTTCTTTATCCTTCTGGCTTACTTCACTCTGTATAATGGGCTCCAGTTTCATCCATCTCATTAGAACTGGTTCAAATGAATTCTTTTTAACGGCTGAGTAATATTCCATGGTGTATATGTACCACAGCTTCCTTATCCATTCATCTGCTGATGGGCATCTAGGTTGCTTCCATGTCCTGGCTATTATAAACAGTGCTGCGATGAACATTGGGGTGCACGTGTCTCTTTCAGATCTGGTTTCCTCAGTGTGTATGCCCAGAAGTGGGATTGCTGGGTCAAATGGCAGTTCTATTTCCAGTTTTTTAAGAAATCTCCACACTGTTCTCCATAGTGGCTGTACTAGTTTGCATTCCCACCAACAGTGTAAGAGGGTTCCCTTTTCTCCACACCCTCTCCAGCATTTATTGCTTGTAGACTTTTGGATAGCAGCCATCCTGACTGGTGTGTAATGGTACCTCATTGTGGTTTGATTTGCATTTCTCTGATAATGAGTGATGTTGAGCATCTTTTCATGTGTTTGTTAGCCATCTGTATGTCTTCTTTGGAGAAATGTCTGTTTAGTTCTTTGGCCCATTTTTTGATTGGGTCATTTATTTTTCTGGAATTGAGCTTCAAGTGTTGCTTGTATATTTTTGAGATTAATCCTTTGTCTGTTTCTTCATTTGCTATTATTTTCTCCCAATCTGAGGGCTGTCTTTTCACCTTACTTATAGTTTCCTTTGTAGTGCAAAAGCTTTTAAGTTTCATTAGGTCCCATTTGTTTATTTTTGCTTTTATTTCCAATATTCTGGGAAGTGGGTCATAGAGGATCTTGCTGTGGTTTATGTCGGAGAGTGTTTTGCCTATGTTCTCCTCTAGGAGTTTTATAGTTTCTGGTCTTACATTTAGATCTTTAATCCATTTTGAGTTTATTTTTGTGTATGGTGTTAGAAAGTGTTCTAGTTTCATTCTTTTACAAGTGGTGGACCAGCTTTCCCAGCACCACTTGTTAAAGAGGTTGTCTTTTTTCCATTGTATATCCTGGCCTCCTTTGTCGAAGATAAGGTGTCCATAAGTTCGTGGATTTATCTCTGGGCTTTCTATTCTGTTCCATTGATCTATATTTCTGTCTTTGTGCCAGTACCATGCTGTCTTGATGACTGTGGCTTTGTAGTAGAGTCTGAAGTCAGGCAGGTTGATTCCTCCAGTTCCATTCTTCTTTCTCAAGATTACTTTGGCTATTCGAGGTTTTTTGTATTTCCATACAAATTGTGAAATTATTTGTTCTAGTTCTGTGAAAAATACCGTTGGTAGCTTGATAGGAATTGCATTGAATCTATAGATTGCTTTGGGTAGAATAGCCATTTTGACAATATTGATTCTTCCAATCCATGAACACGGTATGTTTCTCCATCTGTTTGTGTCCTCTTTGATTTCTTTCATCAGTGTTTTATAGTTTTCTATGTTTAGCTTGGTTTTTAAAATCATGTTGGAGTTACAAAATGCCCTTTGTTATGAAATGATGGTTCATGGTTTTTTGCTTTTGCTTGAGACATAAGAGAGTCAGTGATTTTAGACTAGGTTTTAAGATTAATTTCTTAAATCTTGTTACCTGCATCCCCTGCATGTAGTACAATTTAGATCCTGCATCAGCAATGATTCAGACTTAATATTTTAATTTCTCATAGTGCTTCAAACACAAGTCCCAGATAAATGGCAAGTTTGTTTACATTTTCCCTAGTTAATTGTTTGAATTTTTCTAGGCTATTAAACTACAAGTCATTAGAGATTTTGTGTTTTATATAAGACTCTTGGATGAAGCTTCCCTTTTTTTTTTTTTTTTTGAAGCTTCCCTTTTTATTGGCATTTGCAATGCCGTTGAGATGACCATTTCTCTAGTCTCCTTTTTATTAAAACCTATCTCTAGTCAAGAGGGCCTATGTCCTTTCTGACAGACAAAATGAGATAACTTGGTATCAGCTTTCTGTGAACTCTCTCACTTTGATTCCTTTCTTTCATGTTCTTATAACACCTGGTGGTTTCTGTCTTTAAAGTCAATTGTAATATATCATCCAATATTTTAGATTATTTTTAGTTGACTCTCATAAGCTTATTCCATCATGAGGCCAGAAGTCTCATTGCTATGTGTTGAAATTCTGTAGACTTCCTAGCTATCTGTTGGTCATCTCTCTTAGAGTTGAGGGTGCCGTCCATCATCTCTGGCTGTACCTTGTTCAGCTGCTTGAATCATGTCTCATTTGCTGCCATGATAAAATTTTATACCCTGGCATCAGAGGGATTCCAGATCAATGCATGGGCTTTATTACAGCTCAACCACTGAATAAAATATCTATCCAAACCTCTTCCACTTTGGTCAGATCTTGTGGATTTGACAATTGTTTGTCTGTAATATCCAGAAAAAAATTATATTACCAATTTCTCAAGATAAGATGACCATAGCCTCAAAAGTACCACAGCAAAGACACTGAGAACTAACATGATAGCGATTTGGAGAAGAAAGAGGCAGCACACCTAGAGGGGAGCATCATGATGTCAGTGCTTCCACTGGAGATGGAGAGGAGATGGAGCAACTTCCTCATCAGGAGAGAAATTTGCAGAAATGACCATGGATGACTGAGAGACAAAACTATAAAACTTACTTATATCTCACATGCTTGGCACATCACCCAGTGATAGCTTTGTGATCTGATTATTTTCAACATTCCTCCAAAGATCAAACAAAAAAACAAGGAAAAACTAAGAAGAGTTATGGCTCTTCATAGGTTCTGATATCAAATATGAAAAGAAAAGTAGATAACATATTCAGTATTAGCCTGTAACATATTATTGTGAAAATGTAATTGATTAACTACTTAGAGGTGAGATATTATAGAATATCACTAGATATGGACATCTATATTATCATTGATCCATCTGAAATGTTAAAGCCTCAGTAGAAAAGGTAAGAGTGCATTCTTGACAGAGGAATGGTGGTAGTGGTGGTTTAGTCGCTAAGTCGTGTCCAACTCTTGCGACCCCATGGACTGCAGCCCGCCAGGCTCCTCTGTCCATGGGATTCTCCAGGCAAGAATACTGGAGTGGTTTGCCATTTCCTTCTCCAGGGGATCTTCCTGACCCAGGAATCGAACCCGGGTCTCCTGCATTGCAGGCAGATTCTTTCACCGACTGAGCTACGATGGAAGCCCCTGACAAAGGAATAGTACCATACAAAAGAGAAAATCCCCCTTAAACTAGTCTTTTATAATCCTGTAGTTGGTTATTAGTTGTGTGGAGAGGAGGAGAGTGCATGCGTGCTCAGTCATGTCTGACTATTTGCAGCCCCATGGACTATAGCTCACAAGGCTCCTCTGTCCAGATTTTCCAAGCAAGAATACTGGAGTGGATTGCCACTTCTTTCTCCAGGGAGTCTTCCCGACTCAGGGATTGAATCCACCTCTCCTGTGTCTCCTGCATTGGCAGATGAATTCTTCACCAGTGAGCCACCTGGGAAGCCCCAGTTATCATTTGGAACCCTGGAAATTGGTATGGCAATTAGAAGACAGGAAGTGACTAGAAAAGGCAGGGTTTCTAAATTATATACAGTGATCCTCATCATCTGTGGCTTCCATGTCAACAAATTCTCCTACTTTCTAAATTCTGTTTCTAAGTCCCAAATCAATATTTGCAGCACCTTTATGACTATTGACAAGAGTTGGGTCAATTTGGGTTTGGCAACCCTAAAATTTAGGCTGCCTGTCACACATGTTCCCAGATGAGGTCAAATAAGGCAACACTCTGTATTCTTGTTTCAACTCTCAAAATATAAACAAATGTCCTTTTGTGGTCTATTCAGTGCCACAGTTTTTACATTTTTGTGCTTTTTGTTGGTGATTTTGCTGTTTAAAGTGGCCTCCAAATGTAGTGCCAAAGTTCTGTCTAGTATTCCTAAGTGCAAGAAGGTGCTGTATGCCTCACGGAGAAAATATGTATGCTAGGTAAGCATTGCTCAAGCATGACTTCAAGCCATGGCTGTTGGCCATGGTTTAAGGTTAATGAACCCACAATACAATAGATCCATAGACAAGAAGCGGAAATTCGCTGATCTGCATATGTGCGTCTACTCTGGAAAGTGCTAAAGTAACATCTGTAGTGCATTTCTAAAGTACAGACTTTCAAAGGTGTGGAAAAGAAGTCGAATTTGTATTTATGACATGGCTACCAATTTAAAAACAGCAGAGTGGACAGCACCGTTGTGAAGCTGAAATCCAAAAAAATTTATAGTCATGTTTCCCAGAGTCAAGAATATGTAACAGGGGTGTCCCTGGTGGCTCAGTGGTAAAGAATCCGCTTGCCAGTTCAGGAGACATGGCTTCAATCCCTGGTCTGGGAAGATCCCACATGCCACCAGGCAACTAAGCCCCTGCTCCATAACTACTGAGCCTGTGCTCTAGAGTATGCAGGCTGAAACTACTGAAACCCCAGTGCCCTAGAGCCCGTGCTCTGCAACAAGAGAAGCCCCCACAATGAGAAGGCCCCATACCACGATTAGAGAGTAGCCCTGCTCACTGCAACTAGAGAAAGCTATGCATACAGCCACAAAGGCCCAGCATAGCCAAATAAAATGAATAAATAAATAATTTTAAAAAAAGAATATGTAACATCCTTCTAAACTAGGGATGATTACTTTGTGCATTTCAAGAGGCACTATGGAATGGAAGATGCTAAATTTGCAGGCAAGGCAGATTCTACAGAGAAGTAAGGTTCAGTAAAATTCTTCAAATTATCTGTTAAGTGTTACAAAGGAAAAAGATTCTCTGGAAGAGCAGATTTACAATGTGATGAGACCAAGTTGTTTCATGAAAACACTAAGAAAGGGATCTATATAAAACAAATGGCCTTTAAAGCCCCTGGATTTACATCATTCAAAGACCATGAAATTATTTATGATATATATAGTAAATAAGGAGGCATCAACAGAGGCACACCTAAAACAAGGTTATATATTGACCATCTGACAGGAATCTAACTCCATATTTCCCCAAGAGCAGTGGTTCTGAATGTCCTAAGTACTTACAGCAACTTTATAGAACATTACTGTGGATAATGAGAATTGACTATAATGCAGATATTTAATCTGAATTGTTGTAACAGTTCAGGAACAGCAAGTAAATATTTTGTTATATACCTGAAATGTATATTTAGTATAATAATATATTTAGTGAAAATAATATACCCGAATGTTAAAACCAAACCACAGATTTGAGAAGAATGCCAATATACCTGACTACCAGGTATCTGGAGACCATGTCATCTACTTGCTAAAAGCAGTCAGACTATTTTCTAAAAGGAATTGATCATATTTTCAGCTTTTCATCTGATATCTGACATCCAATGGGTCTCATCTCCATATTATCATTTATTTCATGAACTATCAATATTTAATAACTTCATTTTGCTTAACGTTCTATTATAGCAGATACAGAACTTTGTCTTACTTGTATCCTTTATGTCTGTTTTTTTCATATTAAACTATGAGCTTCACAAAGGCAGGATTCATGTCTTATCTCTGTAATTTCTTTGATGCCTAACACAGTGTATGGTACATAAGAAGTGCTGAACACACACTCGTTGACATAAATCCATCAAGATCCTCTGTGACACACCTCCTAGAAAATGGAAATAAAAACAAAAATAAACAAGTGGGACTTAATTAAACTTAAAATATTTTGCACAGCCAAGGAAACTATAAACAAGGTGAAAAGACAACCCTCAGAATGGGAGAAAATAATAGCAAATGAAACTACTGAAAAAGGATTAATGTTTAAAATATACAAGCAGCTCACAAAGCTTGATACCAGAAAAACAAACAACTATCAAAAAGCGGGCAGAAAACCTAAACAGACATTTCTCCAAACAAGACATACAGGTGGCTGATATTCACATGAAAAGATGCTCAACATTGCTCATTATTAGAGAAATGCAAATCAAAACTACAATGAAGTATTACCTCTCACCATCATAACGGCCACCATCAAAAAAATCTACAAACAATAAAAGCTGGAAAGGGTGTGGTGAAAAGGAAACCCATTTGCACTTTTGGTGGGAATACGAATTGATACAGCCACTGTGGAGAACAGGCTGGTGGGTTAGTCACTCAGTCCTGTCTGACTCTTTGTGACCCCATGAACTGGGGCCCGCCAGGCTTCTCCACCCATGGGATTTTCCAGGCAAGAAGACTGGAGTGGGCTGCCATTTCCTTCTCAGGAAGAACAGTATGGAGTTTCCTTAAAAAACCGGGAATAAAACTACCCTATGACCCAGCAATCCCACTACTGGACCCATACCCTGAGGAAACCATAACTGAAAAAGACACATGTACCCTAGTGTTCATTGCAGCAATATTTACAATAGCCAGGACACAGAAGCAACCTAGATGTTATCAACAGATGAATGGATAAAGTTATGGTACATATATACAATGGAATATTATTCAGCCATAAAATAAAAACATTTGAGTCAGTTTTGATGAGGTGTATGAACCTAGAGCCTACTATACAGAGTGAAGCAAGTCAGAAAGAGAAAAACAAATTTCATATATTAACACATATATATGGAATCTAAAAAGATGGTACTGATGAACCTATTTGCAGGGCAGCAATAGAGACTCAGAGAACAGACTAAGTCTCTATAGAACAGACTTGCAGACACAGTGAGTAAGAGAGAGCAAGGGATGAATTGAAAGAATAACTGAAGCATGTACATTACCATATGTAGAATAGATAGTCAATGGGAATTTGGTGCATGAGGCAGGGAGCTCAAACCTGGTGCTCTTTGACAACCTGGAGGGATGGGATGGGGTGGAAGGTAGGAAGGAGTTTCAAGAGGGAGGGGACATATGTATACCTATGACTGATTCCTATAAACCAACACAGTATTGTAAAGCAATTATCCTCCAATTAAATATATAATAAAAAAAGAAAGCACTGAATAAATGTTTGCTGAATGTAAGTAATCAACATGAGGGGCTCAGTGGTTAAGAATCAGCCTGCCGGTGCAGAAGTTGCAGGTGACACAGTTTCGATCCCTGGGTTGGGAAGATCCCCTGGAGGAGGAAATGGCAACCCACTCCAGGATTCTTGCTGGAATATTCCCAAGGACAGAGGAGCCTGGCAGCTACAGTCCATGCAGTTGCAAAAAGTCAGACACGACTGAGTGACTAAGCACAAGGACAATGAGGACTCAATAAAAACAAAAATGTAATTAAAAATCTCAATAAGTGATAATAATAGATTTTTAAAAACCATGTTCAGAGTTCAATTCAAATTTCTCAGAATTACAGACTTGTAATTCTGGATAATACTGTAATATGTGCTTTAAAATTATTTTAATTACATACATAATACATGGTTGCATAATTGTATTAAAAAACTAAATATTAAATTTATGTCATAATGAAAGTGTAGAATCATTTGTCAGTCTCCCCATCTTACTCCCCTTCCCCATTTTTATATATTAATTGAGAAAGAATGCAATATCCAAAAGATAAAATTTTACTTTGAGACATATCTCCCAAGATAACCTATAAATATATTATTTCTATGCTGTACACTGTCTCTGCAATCTACTCAACCTAAAATGTGTATGATATTAAGTTTTTCTAATCAGTGAAGACATTATTATGACTGTATTTACTTGATCTTTGCATTCCCCATTTCCTGTGAAGTTTCTGGGGGAGTTCATGAATCTGTCATCTCAGTACACTCTAAAATATTTGCTCCAAAGAAAATGTAATTTTATCACCCAAGAAATCTTCAAATTAGAAATAAAAGGTAGATACTTATCACAACTCAGAAGTTGTCAATAAAGTGCATCCAAAGTTTAAAGAGGCTTAGAGAAACCCTGGGGAACATTCCTATGGCAAAAATTCCACCCACCAGAAGGCTGAAAAGAGCAGCTTATAGTTCATATCTTAGCTTGGAAACAAACCAGTAAAAAGCACATCTGAAATGTAGAGCTAATGCCAACAAAAGATGTCACCATCATGTTAGCCACACACAAAAATAAGAAAACATCCCATGGTGCCTTTACAGCTGCTTAAAAAGTCTAGCACATCATCACTTGCTGTTACTAACAGCAAAAGAAACACACACTGCTCAAATTTCTTTTTAAAGTTTGGCTTCAAATGTTTGCCACTTTTTCTTATTGACTGCCTCCTTCCTTTATAGTTTTGAAATTTTATAACCTCAGTACTTTTCTACCATATTCATTATTATGCAGGAGAGAAAAAAACGTAAACTAGGTCACTTGGCCTTCTTTCATATTGTTTCCTCCAAATTCAATATAATTTTCATCCCTTAATGGTCAACATCCTCTCAGATCAGAGTTAGGCTGAATGCAAGCAAACCTCTGGAGAAGGCATGCATTGGAGAAGGAAATGGCAACCCACTCCAGTATTCTTGCCTGGAGAATCCCAGAGATGGGGGAGCCTGGTGGGCTGCCATCTATGGGATCGCACAGAGTCGGACACAACTGAAGCGATTTAGCAGAAGCAGCAGCAGCAGCAGCAAGCAAACCTCAGCACAATTTTCTGTGTGGTTTTAGCCTTCTTCCAGACACTTACCTGTGTCTGTCCACTGTAGGAAGCTACTCTACTTTCAATCAATAACTCCTCTTTTCCCGAAGCTTAAAGTGAACTTATCTTTGGAGTTGATGAGTTTAAGGATAGTTCACCATTTTTGTGGAAATAATTTCTGCATATGGCTTCCCAGGTGTCTCAGATGGCAAAGAATCTGCCTGTAACTCAGGAGACCTGGGTTTGATCCCTGGGTCAAGAAGATCCTCTGGAGAAGGGAATGACAACCCACTCCAATATTCTTGTCTGGAAAACCCCATGGACAGAGGAGCCTGGTGGGCCACAGTCCACCAAGTCATTATGAATCGGACACAACTGAGCAACTAACACTTTCACTTTCATGGAGAACAAGATTTTTAATGTAATCATTTCTTCAACAAAGCTTATTAAGTACCAACTCTGTTATGAGTATGCAATAGATAAATGTGAATACCAAAAAAAAGAAAAAAGGTGAGAACAGCTTCTTCTACTAAAATGGTTTCTAAATATAGATGACAAACTGTGCTGTGAAAGTGAAGTCGCTCAGTCGTGTCCGACTCTTTGTGACCCCATGGACTGTAGCCTACGACGCTCCTCCGTCCATATGATTTTCCAGGCAAGAATACTGGAGTGGGTTGCCATTTCCTTCTCCAGAGGATCTTCCTGACCCAGGGATCAAACCCGGGTCTCCCACATTGTAGGCAGACGCCTTGCCGTCTGAGCCACCAGGGAACTCAAGGATTTAAGTAATTACTCAGGATTAAGTAATTACAGAGAATAAGTACCACCAGAGATTGGGAGACAGGTCATGAGGAATTTAGATATTTGTGGATGCTTGTATGGAAAAGGAGGGATTAGACTCTGCCCTTGAAAGGATGTTAGGAATAAGATTCATGAAAAGCAGATGGGAAAAAGGCATGGGAGGTCTTCTGAGTCAGGGACAGTGAGGAGTCCATGACTACTGCTATGATGAACGGAACTATCCTTGTTGAAGAGGAGAGTTGGTAGAAAGAAGAGAAATGGAAATTATGGTAGACACAGGAAGGAGAAGGAAGATTGTGGACCCTGGATGTCAAGTGCCTGCAAATTTCTTGATAGATAGATGACAATATTCACTCCTTTCTTCATTATGTGTGTGCTGTGCTTAGTCGCTTCAGTCCTATCCAATTCTTTGTGACCCCGTGGACTGTAGCCTGCCAGGCTTCTCTGTCCCTGGGATTCTCCAGGCAAGAATACTGGAATCAGTTGCCATCTCCTCCTCCTGGTAGTCTCCCCGACCCAGGGGTTGAACCCCTGTTTTTTTTCATCTCCTGCATTGGCAGGTGGGTTCTTTACCACTAGTGCCACCTGGGAAGCCCCTTATTCACCATACCCAGCAGAGTACTTTTGAATACTCACCAGACTGGCATTCCATAAGTAAGCCTGATTCACTTGGATTGGGAAAAATAGGACAGAACTAAACAGGAAGGGCCAGGAAAACAAGTAGAAAAACCATGAATTTGAAAACAACCACAACAACCAAACCTGAAGATTTTGTTGTTCAAGATAGTTAACAAAAGAATATTGAACAAGTTTAAGAAGGAGAGGTCAAAAAGGTCAAAATCTGAGCGGCTGGAGTGTAGGTTCCTGAAGAGCAGCCAGGAGAATGAAGGGTCAGGGTTTGGGCCGTAAGTGATAAGGTCATTAAACCAAAAAGTGTGGGATCCAAGAGATATGAGAAGGTATGAGTAATGGCTAAGAGGCACCGATGACTTTATACACATAAAGCTTCTACTCTGGCTCAGAAGGAGCGCCCGAGGGCGCTACACACCCTCTACAATGGTCAGGTTTGAACCTCCAGGTACAGAAAATGAAGGACCCTGGATGGAGAGGAGTCAGCAAGCCGAGATCAAGGTAGTTCCAAATCCAAGCATCCAGAAATCTTATGGAATTTTTGCCATGTATCCAGACATTCTGATGTCTTGTGGACACATTCAGACTCAGAACAAAGGCCAGCTATGGGACACTTGGGCAACTGTCTTCTTAACAATAATGATTCCCAGTTCTGCTCTTGATTACAAAGTGCAAATCGCATGACTCTCAGGGCCTTCCCTGAGAAAAGCACACACTTTTCTGGGAACTGAAGCTTACCCAAGTAATAGACCTGCATATATTTCTTGTTTTCTTAGCAAATTGCTGCAAGTCTTGGCAAGTTTTTCTTTTTTCCTACCCTACACTTCCCCCCCAACACACACAAAATCTTAATAATGTTATAAATGGAATTTCATATGATGCTTTCGAATTACTAGGTTATCATATTGTAATAGTGCTTTTTAGACATATGTACACACCATTTAGAGCTCCATAGATGGAAAGAACAAATATTTCTTCCATGAATAGAGGAATCTGTACTATTGGGTCTGTTTTAAATAAATGTAAGAGTGCAATGGAAAAAGAAAAAGACCAAAAGATTATTTTGGGAATCAAGGAACTCAGGGACTGTGTTTCTAAAACTGGTAATGTTTCACAAATCAAAAGACCTTAATCAGCTAGTGGGTTTGTGAATCTAGATGACCGACTTGGAGTTCCCCACCCCCTTGCTACTTATTAATTATTCATACTGTCTCAGGCTATAAAATTAAAAAAGATATTCTCAATTATTTAAAATAACAGCAAAGATACCATTAAATTTTTACGCTAGAATGTGCTTGTTATTCACTACTTGTTTAAAACAGGAAGTGAAGTGAACTTTGGTGTCTAAGGGGCAAGTTTATTGCCCACTGTGTCAAATGTCTGCCTTGTACTATGAGAGATGCTATAAACTTCATTCTAAACTCAGGGGATATACTAAACTAGCAATATTCTCTTTTATTTCACAAGCAAAATTTGGAAAGAATATCAGTCATTTGAGTCTTGGCCAAATATTTCTAAGTTCCCAGAATTTGAAAGGGTCACCCGGAACTTTTAGTTTTAATAAGTCAAGGAAGTTATGTTTAAGGTCAGCGCAACAAATGGGCCATACTTTATCATGAATTTCATGAAGCAAAGAAAATATACTCTTTTTGTGAAACTTCACTGTTAGGTTTCAGACACTGTCACACTTCTTTTGAACAACAGCTGAGCAGTAGGCTGTGAAACAGCGTGGTACCAGCGGATGCATGGGAACCAGGGAGGCATGTTTCCTTCTAGTGTCTGTGGGATGTTGGCTAATTCATCTACACTCAGTGGACTGCTTTTCCCTTATTAGGAAATAATGGTTGGGGACTGAATAGTTTCTGATATCCCTTTCTGTTTTAAAACCTGTGAGATAATAAATCCCTCAAGTAAGAAACCAACAGCTTCTTAAGGAGCAGGGTTCTCTCTTATCCTTGTCTATACCCAGCAGTGAGAATGGTCCCTGACAGGCAGATGAAAGGGCCCCAGGACACAAGGAAGAACACAAACATTTCCTATGTGTGTTCCACGTCTGTGGCCAACAACTGGACTGTGCATTTATTTTAAACTTAACGTTGTGTTTCATCCTCACAACCATCTTTATCTGTAGTGTTTTGATTGCAGTCTTATATCTACTTCATATATGGGTAAATTAGGGCAGGGAGATGTCAATTAAAGGATATGAGTTTACACAGTAAGGAACAAAGATATGATCTGAACAAAAATACAGATCCCATGGTACTCTTTGCTGTCCAGACCAGTAACAAGTATACTTTATACAATATTATTTTGCTCCAAAATAATTTATTTGAGAACTGAACACATACACACCTACATTGGAAAAAAGAAACTAAAATGAGTTAAGAGAGTGGATGTGGTTTTCAACCAGGACCTAAACTTTTGCTCTCTCTTGGATCTCCTCTAAAACCACAGTAAATCAATCATCTGGCATCCTTGCAGGTCTCTCACGGGTCAGCAGGGGCTCCTGTGTAGCTGTGTGTTTCTGGCATAAGACAACAGCAGCTGCTCTGCGGTGGCCTCAGACCTGCTGCTGTAGCTGTGGATGTCACCACGCCAGGACAAGTCTCCTTTATCTCCTTCACAACTCGAGATGTTCTAAAATCATACTCTGCTTCATAAGCTTTCATGACCCACAGTTGAGAGGAAGGAGGAGAAAGTGGAAATAATGACTTTGTTTTGATATCCTCTTTGCAGTGTATCCTAAGCCAAATCTGATCTTGGATATCAGAAAGAGCCAATCCACACTGGATTTCCCAGAAACCAGTACTCTCTAGTGGGTATCACAGCCTTCTCATAGTATATTTTTTAGTAAAGTTACAGACCCATTTGAGAATTATGGAAATACTCTAAAATAATCTTATACACACACACACACACACATATACTTTTCAAAATTTGCCCTTAATAGGACAAATAAAAATTTTTTTCAAATTTATTTTTTGAATAATTTTTTCAAAATTGTTATAACTTTTATTGGATTATAATTGATTTACAATGTTGTGCTAGTTTCTGTCACACAGCAGAGTGAATCAGTTAATATATAAAGAATTGTCTGTTTAGATCTTCTCCCCATTTCTTGAGATAAACCCAAGCCCTAGACCAGAACCTACAGAGCCTCTTACCACCCCTCAACTCCATCTTCTGCCACTTTTGCCCATGCATCTCTCTCCCCAGTAGTTTCTTGCTATGCCTTGAGTGCAATAAGTTCATTTCCTTCAGTAGAGCATTGTAATTATATTCCCTCTGCATCTTCCCTCTTGCCTTGGTAGTAACATAACACTTTCCCCTACTTTATTCAGGTCACTACAAACTGCATCTACTCGCAGAGGGTTTCTTTTTTTTTTTTCATTTATCTTTATTAGTTGGAGGCTAATTGTGTAGTGGGTTTTGTCATACATTGACATGAATCAGCCATGGATTTACATGTATTCCCCATCCCGATCCTCCCTCCCACCTCCCTCTCTATCCAATCCCTCTGGGTCTTCCCAATACACCAGGCCCGAGCACTTGTCTCAGGCATCCAACCTGGGCTGGTGATCTGTTTCACCATAGATAATATACATGTTTCGATGCTGTTCTCTCGAAACATCCCACCCTCATCTTCTCCCACAGAGTTCAAAAGTATGTTCTGTACATCTGTGTCTCTTTTTCTGTTTTGCATATAGGGTTGTCGTTACCATCTTTCTAAATTCCATATATATGTGTTAGTATGTTGTAATGTTCTTTATCTTTCTGGCTTACTTCACTCTGTATAATGGGCTCCAGTTTCATCCATCTCATTAGAACTGATTCAAATGAATTCTTTTTAATGGCTGAGTAATATTCCATGGTGTATATGTACCACAGCTTCCTTATCCATTCATCTGCTGATGGGCATCTAGGTTGCTTCCATGTCCTGGCTATTATAAACAGTGCTGCGATGAACATTGGGGTGCACGTGTCTCTTTCAGATCTGGTTTCCTCAGTGTGTATGCCCAGAAATGGGATTGCTGGGTCATATGGCAGTTCTATTTCCAATTTTTTTAAGAAATCTCCACACTGTTCTCCATAGTGGCTGTACTAGTTTGCATTCCCACCAACAGTGTAAGAGGGTTCCCTTTTCTCCACACCCTCTCCAGCATTTATTGCTTGTAGACTTTTGGATAGCAGCCATCCTGACTGGCGTGTAATGGTACCTCATTGTGGTTTTTTTTTTTTTTTTTTTTTTTTTTTAAGTTTTTGGTCATTTTTAGTTTTTTTTTTTTTTTTTTTTAATTTTTTTATTAGTTGGAGGCTAATTACTTCACAACATTTCAGTGGGTTTTGTCATACATCGATATGAATCAGCCATAGATTTACACTTATTCCCCATCCCGATCCCCCCTCCCACCTCCCTCTTCACCCGACTCCTCTGGGTCTTCCCAGTGCACCAGGCCCGAGCACTTGTCTCATGCATCCCACCTGGGCCGGTGATCTGTTTCACCATAGATAGTATACATGCTGTTCCTTTGAAACATCCCACCCTCACATTCTCCCACAGAGTTCAAAAGTCTGTTCTGTATTTCTGTGTCTCTTTTTCTGTTTTGCATATAGGGTTATCATTACCATCTTTCTAAATTCCATATATATGTGTTAGTATGCTGTAATGTTCTTTATCTTTCTGGCTTACTTCACTCTGTATAATGGGCTCCAGTTTCATCCATCTCATTAGGACTGATTCAAATGAATTCTTTTTGACAGCTGAGTAATATTCCATGGTGTATATGTACCACAGCTTCCTTATCCATTCATCTGCTGATGGGCATCTAGGTTGCTTCCATGTCCTGGCTATTATAAACAGTGCTGCAATGAACATTGGGGTGCACGTGTCTCTTTCAGATCTGGTTTCCTCAGTGTGTATGCCCAAAAGTGGGATTGCTGGGTCATATGGCAGTTCTATTTCCAGTTTTTTAAGGAATCTCCACACTGTTTTCCATAGTGGCTGTACTAGTTTGCATTCCCACCAACAGTGTAAGAGGGTTCCCTTTTCTCCACACCCTCTCCAGCATTTATTGCTTGTAGACTTTTGGATAGCAGCCATCCTGACTGGCGTGTAATGGTACCTCATTGTGGTTTTGATTTGCATTTCTCTGATAATGAGTGATGTTGAGCATCTTTTCATGTGTTTGTTAGCCATCTGTATGTCTTCTTTGGAGAAATGTCTGTTTAGTTCTTTGGCCCATTTTTTGATTGAGTCATTTATTTTTCTGGAATTGAGCTGCAGGAGTTGCTTGTATATTTTTGAGATGAATCCTTTGTCTGTTGTTTCGTTTGCTATTATTTTCTCCCAATCTGAAGGCTGTCTTTTCACCTTACTTATGGTTTCCTTTGTTGTGCAAAAGCTTTTAAGTTTCATTAGGTCCCATTTGTTTATTTTTGCTTTTATTTCCAATATTCTGGGAGGTGGGTCATAGAAGATCCTGCTGTGATTTATGTCAGAGAGGGTTTTGCCTATGTTCTCCTCTAGGAGTTTTATAGTTTCTGGTCTTACATTTAGATCTTTATTCCATTTTGAGTTTATTTTTGTGTATGGTGTTAGAAAGTGTTCTAGTTTCATTCTTTTGCAAGTGGTTGACCAGTTTTCCCAGCACCACTTGTTAAAGAGGTTGTCTTTTTTCCATTGTATATCCTGGCCTCCTTTGTCGAAGATAAGGTGTCCATAGGTATGTGGATTTATCTCTGGGCTTTCTATTCTGTTCCATTGATCTATATTTCTGTCTTTGTGCCAGTACCATGCTGTCTTGATGACTGTGGCTTTGTAGTAGAGTCTGAAGTCAGGCAGGTTGATTCCTCCAGTTCCCTTCTTCTTTCTCAAGATTACTTTGGCTATTCGAGGTTTTTTGTATTTCCATACAAATTGAGAAATTATTAGTTCTAGTTCTGTGAAAAATACCATTGGTAGCTTGATAGGAATTGCATTGAATCTATAGATTGCTTTGGGTAGAATAGCCATTTTGACAATATTGATTCTTCCAATCCATGAACACGGTATGTTTCTCCATCTGTTTGTGTCCTCTTTGATTTCTTTCATCAGTGTTTTATAGTTTTCTATGTATAGGTCTTTTGTTTCTTTAGGTATATATACTCCTAAATATTTTATTCTTTTTGTTGCAATGGTGAATGGTATTGTTTCCTTAATTTCTCTTTCTGTTTTCTCATTGTTAGTGTATAGGAATGCAAGGGATTTCTGTGTGTTTATTTTAGTTTGATTAATATGTGTCTTGGGGTGTTTCACCTTGGGTTTATCCTGTTTGGGACTCTCTGGGTTTCTTTGTGTGTTTATTTTATATCCTACAACTTTACTATATTCGTTGATTAGCTCTAGTAATTTTCTGGTAGAGTCTTTAGGGTTTTCTATGTAGAGGATCATGTCATCTCACAGAGAGTTTCTTAATAGCCTGTCCAAAATGACATCACTGCTCCAGTCTTCAACCATGTATTCTCTTTCTTTGTCTTTAGTTTTATTCATAAAACTTCCTTTTACCAGGACTTTTTTGAACATAAATTGATAATCTGTATCCCTACAATAAAAAGTAAGTTCTGTGAGGACAGGAATGTGTCTGTCTCATAAATCAGTCTATCCTGAGACCCTTGAAGAGGTTTATTTTTTTTCACTTTAGTCATTAAATAAGAATGTCAAATGTACTTTTTTACATATGTTCAGCATAATATGTACCATTACCAACACTATAGAAACATTAATCTTCTTGACATCATTCTCTCTTTTTAAAAATTGTGATTACTTTTCAGCTAAAATGAACTCAAAATTGGCTACACTGGTAACATAACATACCAAGTAATACATGTGTGTGTGTTCAGTCACTTCAGTTGTGTCCAGCTGTTTGCAACCTTATGGACTGGCTTCTCTGTCCGTGGGATTTTTCAGGCAAGAATACTGGAGTGGGTTGCCATTTCCTCCTCCAGGGGATCTTCCTGACCCAGGGACCAAACTCACAACTCTTATGTCTCCCACATTGGTAGCCAGATTGTTTACCACGGTGCCACCTAGGAAGCCATAGAATCTCATGCCTCTCTATCAAATATTCCATAATTTCCCATATAGTAATCCTAGCTGAGGCTCTACAGGCGGGAAAGGTGAATTCATACCCAGCAAGTACCCGTGCCTGTGATGATGAGTTGACAGCCCTTCCATGATGAAAGGGGCCCAGTGTATTCACCTTTCATTGAGTATCTGGTTGGTCTCCTGGACTAATGGTGCCCTGTCTGGGGCTTGGTGTTGGTCAGTGCTACTGGCTTGCAGAGGCAACTGTATTGAACTTGGTAAGGGGGAGTCCCTGTGGTTTGACTCACAGGCGGTCTTTGTTTCTATCACCATGGTCACTTCATTCATGTATCTATCATTCTAATTTAAGGATTGCTAATGGCAAAGGCTGGGTGATGTCAACTGGCCAAGTCATCTAATCTACTCAGTTCTTCATGGTCTCTTCATGGTGCATACTTTCCAGTTGGGGTTGATAGGTGATATAAAAATTTTCACACTCTGTGCCTACTCCCATTTGTCCACTCCTATGCTTATAGCCCAAATCTCCTTATTGCTAATCCCCTATGCCTTTTCCTCCCCAGGCCCTTGAGAAGACAGTCAGACCATTGACCATGACCCAGGAATCTGTATTTATTTTCACCTTGGGCCACTTCTCCTTTTGCACAAGGTGTAAATTCAGATGCGCTGCTCACAGCTCCATTCATGAGACAACCCCATTGTCTTTCAGATCCATTCCTGAATGTGGTAGCAGCTCAGCTGCTGTCCATTTCCAGCTTGCACCGGCACTCTAATAGAAGGGCCATGATCAATGTCAACTGAGATGTTGAATCTGATAGGCTGGAAATAGCTGTTTTTCCCTCCTTTCCCAGTGTACAATCACTTGAGTTAATGGGTTCTGGGTCCCTTTGGAAGGACTGAGGGAACTCTTATAGTATATACTTGCAACCCTGTGCAAGTTCTTTCTTCCTTCAGTGAAAATGTTCTAGATCTGAACATTAGCTCAGGTCTCAAAACATAACAAGGCATGCTGACTTTTGATTGGGGTGATAACTCTAAGCCTCTTGCTTGGCTATTATTTCTTATTGTCTTTTTTTTTTCTTCTTTTTAATCATAAATGCTAAATAGCACCCCTTTCCCCTAAAGTCTCTTTGCTCTATTTATAATCTCCATAGTTTCCCATAGGTTAAGGCCCATTGATTGTCCCTTCAACCTTGCTGGTCACAAAAGTGATTGCAGCGTCCTGAATTCTGGTGGTTCACAACTGCCACTTGGATTGCCTCTAATATTTGGAGTACATATCATCTTTAAGGATGCTAACAAGCCCGGCTGTGTGGATTGGCTAACTTTCTGTCATCCTTGCCTGTAGAGGAGGCCATCACCAATATTCTTAGTGATACTGGTGCCTCTCTCTGGAAGAATCAGATCATTATGTAATTGTGACCCTGAGTGAAGCAGAGAAGGGGGCAAGTTTGAGTGGAAGTGCCCTAGACTGCTGTGTCATCTAGTAAATGACATCAAGGCCATTGGAAAATTTTCAAGCCAAAGCTAAACAACAGAACAATTCCTGTCTCCCAGGAATAAATCTGCCTCCATATCTTTACCACCCTTAATCACTGGCTGGGATGAACCCAAGGAAGCATAGCCTTGGTACAGACACGCTGAT
The DNA here is from genome assembly GCF_910594005.1 of Cervus elaphus. NCBI lineage: Eukaryota > Metazoa > Chordata > Mammalia > Artiodactyla > Cervidae > Cervus > Cervus elaphus. The sequence goes on along the minus strand of NC_057835.1, from coordinate 41,071,595 downwards.
GAACTTTGGAGCATAGCAACTGGGACTCTGGGTCAATTTTGGTCCCTATCGTCAGAAATATGTGAGGTGGCTTCCCACGACCACCATATAACCTAAGTGTTTATCAGCAATAACGTGTATGAATAACTACTCAGCAAGTTACTGCTACACACAACACCATGGGTGGATCTCACAAACAGAATGCTGAATGAAATGGTGGTGCTAGGGGTAAAGAACCTGCCTGTCAGTGGAGACGTAAGAGATGCTGGTTCAATCCCTGAGTTGGGAAGATCCCCTGGAGGAAGGCATGGCAATCCACTCCAGTATTCTTGCCTGGAGAATCCCCTGGACAGAGGAGGAGACTGGTGAGCTACAGTCCATGGGGTTGCAAAGAGGCAGATACAACTAAAGTGACCTAGCAGCAGCAGCAGCAGCAAGCAGAAAAAAATCACATACTATATGATTTCATTCATGTGTTCAACAAACAAAACAGATCCTTAATGTTAGAAGCCAGCATTAGTGGCTACTTCTGAAGGGAAGAGTAGAGTATTGACAGGGATTGAGTACATGGGAGTCTTTTGAATTCCTGATACTTTACTATTTCTTAATCTACAAAATAATTGAACAGATATGTTCATCATTTTGTGATATTTGCCAAGCTGAATATCTATGATATGAGCTCTGTTTTATGTTATACTTCAACAGAAATTTTATTTAAATAAGATAATTACTTAAATATATCACAACCTCTCATTTTTAGCTTTAATAACTTTGCTTCAGTGATTATCCTTAGACATATATCCATGTGAACTTGTATGAATATATCTGCAGATATATTTCTAAAAGTAGATTTGCTGATCAAAGTGAAGTTTTAAATTCCAATATTAAGTATTAAGGTACCCTCCAAAATTCTATTCCAACATCTATCTACTTATAACCACACCTTGACTAATATTGAATATTATCAACCATTTTAACTTTTTGCTGATCTTAGAGGCAAAATGAGGTCTGGTCAAAGTATACAGTATACTTTAACAATCACTAATAAAAAGAAGCATATTTTCATGTGCCCACTGGAAATTCATATTTCTTCATCTGTGAACTGCCTGCTCATTCTGTGTGAATTTTTGTATAGGGTTGCTTTTTCTGTTGTGAACAGTTAGGAGTTCTTTCCCTATTAGAACTATTCTTCTAAATAATTTTGTTTATTTATTTCATTTTCTTGCTGTGCTGGGTCTTCACTGCTGCTCAGGCTTTTCTCTGGTTTTGGTGAGTGGTGGCTACTCTCCGTTGAGGTGCACAGGATTCTCAGTGCGGCGGCTTCTCTTGGTGCGTAGCACAGGGTCCAGGGCACGTGGGCTTCAGCAGTTGCAGCTCCTGGGCTCTAGAGCACAGGTTCAATAATTGTGGCACATGGGCTTAGTTGCTCCTTGACATGTGGAATTTTCCCAGACCAGGGATTGAACCCATGTCTCCTGCATTGGTAGGAGGAGTCTTTATCACTGAGCCAACAGGGAAGCCCCCCTAGTAGAACTATTTACCTTTCATCTCATTTGTCTCCTAAAAGCACCCTGATTCATAATATTACATTTTTTTATATTCTAACAAGGAGGAATACTATCTCTTGCTGCAATGTCAGGAGGGCATGCGTCTGAATCTTCTATAAGTATTTAATAGTATCAGATTAATAAGGAAAAGTAAAAGATAACAGTGGCAGAGGAATAAATCATAGCCTTGTTTTATACCACTTGGAACTACAACATTTTCTTCTTCCAGGAATCCTCTACCATCTTGATTTCTGCAGTGATATTAAAGCAGTTTTTAGTAGTAATTTTAGAAGGCAGGATGGCCGTTAGGCCTTGCACTATTACTACTTAACTTGTCTTTTGTTAAGAGGCTAGTTCATTTTTTTTTTTTTTTTTCATTCGTGCTTGCTCAGTCATGTCCAACTCTTTGCAACCCTTTGGACAGTAGCCCACCATGCTCCTTTGTCCATGGGATTTTCTAGGCAAGAATACTGGAGTGGGTTGCCATTTCCTCCTCCAAGGGATCTTTCTTACTCAGGGATTGAGCACATGTCTCCAGAGTCTCCTGTATTGCAGGCATATTCTTTACCTGCTGAACCATCCAGGAAGCCCCAAGAGGCAAATAATAGAAAATAAAATAAAGGAGAAAATAAAGTAAAATAGAACATAAAATAAGAGGCTAGTAATAGAAAATAAATCTTATTTGCACTTCTCACTTTTGGTTACTCTTACACCATTTTCCCAAAATTTCTCACCAATTCTTTACTTTCTTACAACCACTTTTCCATAACTGTTAACCTTATACATTTATGACTGTGGAGCACAGAAATCTGTTGGAGTGCTGAAGCTCAAGGAGAATTTAATTTAATGAGATTGTATGACACTACTTGGCAGAGCTAAGAGGAAACTGAAGATGCATGTATCACATTTCCTTACCCATATTGTTATTCACAGACTTAGTGTTTAGCAAACTTCCTTTAGGTAATGGCCCTTTAATGTTCCAAATGCTCAAAAAACTGGGATGTACATTTTAAGATCTAATTTTCTGTTTTCTATCCTGTTCCTTCCAACACATAAAATCTGAAACACAAAGGGTCTGACCTAATTTTCTGTTTCTCTTCTTGATTTTTAAAAAATTATATAGATCAAATTCTCCATAGAAATATTTACCATTGTTGACCATAATTCTTCAATTCTAAGATACACTTTATTTCACATTTTAATATTGCTGAAATTTGAGGGTGTCTAACTGATAGCACATCATCATTTAAGTGATAGTTTTTTATTTATTTTGTTTTTAATGTTACATAAAATAACAGTACACTTTACAACTGATAGTTGTAAATCTTAAATATGATAACATTCAGTAATAGCATTTTTTTAATAAAATCCTTGAACTTTTGTTCAAGTTCAGCCTTTCTAACTTTTGCTCTCGTGATTTGATTTGTGGCATGAAAACAAAAACTTAAGAGTCTGTCTAGCAATCAAGTCAAAGGAGCTTAGCTGTTGAAGTTTCTTTGTGGGGTTGTTAAATGCCTGTCTGAAATGTGTGAACAATTATAGAGATGTGATTGTTGGAGCCAGTTATTCGTTTGCAACTTGGGAAAGTATTATTAAAGTAATGATAATATTTTTCTCTTTAATACTTAGAAGGTTTTAAGCCAAATAATCCCTTGAATGTTTTACAGACTCTACAGATTAGAACTATATCTGCTCCTAATAAAATCCATTTACCTTCAGTGACTATTTATAACTACCATAGGCAACACTATATAGTAAGAATAACTATGTAATAAGGGTTAATTCTGACTAAAGCAATAAGAAAAACTGGGAAGAAAATATATATTTGTTATTGGAACTTAACCAGGACAGCATAGCAGAGTTTTATTCTTGACTATTATATCTAGGTTTTTGCAAAACTAAACTCTCTGACTTGGATATTCTGTTTCTTTCTCCTTTTGTCTCACCTCTTTCACTTCTTGCATACGTGCATGCTCAGTTGCTTCAGTCATGTCTGTCTGTCTGCAACCCTACGGACTGGAGCCTGCCAGGCTCCTCTGTCCATAGGATTCTCTAAGCAAGAATACTAAAGTGGGTTGCCATGCCCTCCTCCATGGGATCTTCCCGACCCGGAGATTGAACCCACATCTTCTGCATCTCCTGCATTGCAGGTGGATTCTTTACCCATTGGGCCACCTGGGAAGCTCTTTCACTTGTTGGTACTGCTGTTTGTCTCAAGTTAACTCTCATTTCTTCTGGGTAACCTCCCCAGTTTCTCCAAATCTGTCAACTGCCCCAGTTAAATATTCTCTGGCCTCCTGCACTCACTCTTCAGCAAACTGTGTTGTAATTGTGTGTGTTGCTTTGTATTCCCCACTAGACCACAAACTTTCTAAAGACAAGGGAGATCTGCATGATACCATTGTGAATCTCTTGTCTAGCGCAAACCTGGCCCACATAGATACTTAATAAATACTTATTGAATGAGGGAATAAAGTGCATGACTAGCCATCTGGTCTGGAGTTCCTTTCCAAAAAAACAAAGAAAAAAAAAATCCACAACTAACCCTTTTGGGCAATCTTAGATGCTTGAAGCTATATCCACACAGGTCAAGTCAAGGAAAGCAGACCAAGTCGGTTTGTCTCAACCTAGCCTCAATAACCTTAGAGAGTCTTGTAAAGGTAGGCACTACCTAGGCGCAGTAGGTAGCTGACAACACCATCAACCTCCTTCAAACCTTGAGCAAATATTTGGCTTGTTATGACACTGTACATAAATAACCACCTTGGCAAAGGTCAAATGCACTGTTTTCCTCCTACTGATGCTATTACAAAACTCATTCCAAGGAAAGCCCCCTCAAAAACAAGTTTGTATTGCTTAAGCCCCTGTCTAATAGAACAACTGAGAGTATGCAAGTATAACAAATATAAAAGAAGGATTCAAATATATTAGTTGGCACTTTATAGGGGAGTAGCTGGTGAGAAAGTTCCTTCTACAATACAATGAACTGTAACAGCAGAGGTGAAATGCCATAAGTTGAACATCATAGAAATATAGAACAAAGTCCTTGATAAAACCACGGAGAGAAGCCAGTAAGCATCACCACACCCGAGAATCATAACATTAAAATAATCCAAACACACCCCAGTGCTCTTTAATTTATTGTTTTGTTTTTAGTATTTGCTCTCAGTTTAAAGGAGTCTTTTCTTCTTTTTTTTTTTTTTGCTGTTTTATTTTTTTCAGCTTTACTAAAGTATTATTGACAAATAAAATTTTAAGGCATTTAAAGGTGGTGATTTCATACATGTATATATTGTGAAAAGATTCTTACCATCTAGTTAATGAACATAACTATGATCTCACATATTTTTACTTACGTATTTATTTATTTTCGGTGAGAACATTAACATTCTACTTTTTTAGCAAATCTCAATTGTATAATATAGTATTACTAATAATCATCACATTTTGCATTAGATGCTCAGACTTTATTCATTGTATCAGTGAAAGTTTGTATCCTTTTTCCAATCTCTTCCTATTTCCCCCAACCCCCAGTTCCTGGCAACCACTTTCCTTCGCTGTTTCTGTAAGTCTGACTTTTGTTTTTAGATTTCACATATAAGTAATACAATTCAGTATTTTTCTTTCTCTCTCTGGCTTATTTCACTTAGCATAATGCCCTTAAGATCCATCCATATTATTACAAGTGGCAGAATTTTTCCTCTTCATGGCTGTGTAATATTATATATTATAGTAATAATATTATATATAACAATGGGAATACCAGACCACCTGACCTGCCTCTTGAGAAACCTGTATGCAGGTCAGGAAGCAACAATTAAAACTGGACATGGAACAACAGACTGGTTCCAAATAGGAAAAGGAATATGTCAAGGCTGTATATTGTCACCCTGCTTATTTAACTTATATGCAGAGTACATCATGAGAAACACTGGGCTGGAGGAAGCACAAGCTGGAATTAAGATTGCCGGGAGAAATATCAATAACCTCAGATATGCAGATGACACCACCCTTATGGAAGAAAGTGAAGAAGAACTAAAGAGACTCTTGATGAAAGTGAAAGAGGAGAGTGAAAAAGTTGGCTTAAAGTTCAACATTCAGAAAACTAAGATCATGGCATCTGGTCCCATCACTTCATGGCAGATAGATGGGGAAACAATGGAAACAGTGGCTGACTTTATTTTTCTGGACTCCAAAATCACTGCAGATGGTTATTTCAGCCATGAAATTAAAAGACACTTACTCCTTGGAAGGCACGTTATGACCAACCTAGACAGCATATTAAAAAGCAGAGACATTACTTTGCCAACAAAGGTCCATCTAGTCAAGGCTATGGTTTTTCCAGTGGTCATGTATGGATGTGAGAGTTGGACTATAAAGAAAGCTGAGCGCCGAAGAATTGATGTTTTTGAACTGTGGTGTTGGAGAAGACTCTTGAGAGTCCCTCGGACTGCAAGGGGATCCAACCAGTCCATCCTAAAGGAGATCAGTCCTGGGTGTTCATTGGAAGGACTGATGCTGAAGCTGAAACTCCAGTACTTTGGCCACCTGATGCAAAGAACTGACTCATTTGAAAAGACCCTGATGCTGGGAAAGATTGAGGGCAGGAGGAAAAGGGGATGACAGAGGATGAGATGGTTGGATGGCATCACCCACTCGATGGACATGGGTTTGGGTGAACTCCAGGAGTTGGTGATGGACAGGAAGGCCTGGCATGCTGAAGTTCATGGGGTCGCAAAGAGTCGGACATGACTGAGAGACTGAAATGAACTGATTCATTCATCCTTTGATAGACACTTAAGATGTTTCCGTATCTTTGCTATTGTGAATGAAATAGTTAAAAGGATTCTTGATTTCAGCAGTTAAACAAGTCAGTAGACATATATTGTTATTAAGTAAAATATTTTTAATACTAAAAACAACAACACATTAACTTGCCTTTGTTGTGATAATTGTTGCCAAACCAAAATTCCAAAGTTGCCGACATGTGGTAAAACAAAATAATGGCAATCAATCACATAACAGTATCTGAACCTAGTGTCTTTAGTAACTTTAGGTTACAAATTATGTGACTTTGTATGGTATTTTTGATCTTTAGACCTGTTGAGTCATAAAATTAATTAATGAACAATCCTGAAAATAATTGTAATAAAGGATCCATACAAATCCACTAGTTAGACATGGTTTTCCCCATGAGACTTTCTCAAGCAGTAGAATGATGACTAATCGGCTGATTGTCACAGAATAATTAAATTCTTGCCAAACATTCAGCACAAGAATATGCTTATGTAAATCACTATTCTTGTTGTATACTCAATAGTTTTACCTTAAAACTTAAAGGAGTGTGTGTGTGTGTGTGTGTGTCTAAGATCGGGGGTGGGCACAATGTTTTATTCCCAACAAAACGTGTAAAACTTGAAACGACACTTTTTAATAGACATCATCTGTCTCTTCCCTTGGCATCTTGGTTGAATTTGTCCATACAGGCTGGACTTTTTCCCAAGGACGAAGTAACAAGCTGATGTAATGTTCATTTTCAATTCGAACTTGGCATTGGAAAGATAACAAAGTGAAAGCCAGATTCTTCCAAAAACTAATAAAAACATGAGCTGTGCCAAATACCCCTAAAATATACTGGGCAGCCCAAAAACACCATCACTTAGTGCTACAAACATAGGGCAGATTTTGCCCCTGCTCCTCAACAAGACTCTATATTTATATGAAATCCAGAAGGTCCCACCATACATAGTATAGCTCACACAAGCCCAACCATCTAATGTCCACTTTTCCTGGCCCACAAATGAAGACAGCAATACTCTGAAGTTCAAAGTCTAAGTCATCATGGTATAGGAATGCTATTGTAAATCAGTCCAGTCCTGTGTGTTTCCTCTACCAAGTTACTGGTTATGCCCTGGGCTATTTTCATCGCATTTATTTTTGTGACTCCCCATCTCCAACTATTAAATAAAAATTGCTAGATGGAAATCTTGAAATGACACCTGTCTGAGGAGACCTGCCTTAGCATTGAGAGATGAGATTTTAAGAATCTGGGAAAATGGACTTTGAGGGGCCAGGGTGAGGGGTGAGGACTCCAACCAATTGCCTGATACTTGCATAACCAGTGATTTAGAAACAATGCTTTTGATCTCAAAGTTATGAAGTTAAAATAATGGACAATCACACAGTTGAATCTATTTTAGTTTTAACAATATTGAACAAGCTCTAGATGTTCAGAAGGAAAGTGTGGACTCTATCTAAAGATGTGTTGAACTAACTTTGCAAATGTGGTTTTAGAGCTTAATTTTTAAAGCAAATTAGAGTCATGGTTTTGGTGGCTCAGATGGTAAAGAATCTGCCTGCAGTACAGGAGATCTGCATTCGATCCCTGGGTCAGGAAGAACCACTGAAGAAAGGGGCTACCCACTCCAGTATTCCTGCTTGGAGAATTACATGGATAGAAGAGCCTGGTGGGCTACAGTCCATGGGCTGGCAAAGATTTGGACATGACTGAGCGATTTTCATTTTCACACTTTTGGATTGTATTGATTGTGATTATCAAGATGAAACCTACAGAGAGAATCAGTAAGTAGCTGTCTACTTATTTTTCTCCTCTTGCAACAGCCCAATTGACTCCTGTGCTAAGAGGAAGTACTACTTACCCTACCCCCTGACTTGAATGAGCATATCCAAGTAAATGAGAATAATACAAAGACAGGCACATCATCTAAAATGCACTTTGGCCAGTGTGGGCTATCAGAAACAACATAAAAAGGACCTTTTATACCCTTCTAACCTTTAAAACAATTTCTAATGTGCTTAACGTATTAGTAAGTTCAAATGTGGGAACCCTGGGTGGATCTAGTAAATAAGAGGCTTCAGGAAGTTAAGAGGGGCAGGAGAGAGTCTAGCGCCCAGCAGACCAGGAAAACATGACTACATCCGAATTCCAATGTTTGCTATTTAGGCAAAGCACCTAAATTGATAGGGTTACAAAAAGATGATCAGCTCTGTCAAGTATATTCTCTGTCACCATCATTCATTCGAGATTAGCACGATGAGGAAAGTGTATGACATCAATCTCTCACTTTATTAATGGTGAACTCAAGACAGAACAGTTATGTGACAGTCATCCAAGGTTGCAGGTTACCAAGAAGGAGAGTAGTAAGTAGCTCTCAGGACTCCTAGAGCCTAAGTTGATGATTTTATACTCCATTCTTCCTCTCTGTTACCAGGAGCCAACTGTGAATAGAGGGTCAAAGCCACATGGGCCAGTAATGAATATTTCAGGATGGTGAGGTTTCACAGCCTCGTCATCACAGATAGGAAAACCCTGCTGGTTGATTCCTACATGGCTGTGCTTGTTTTTTTGGTCTATTTGTTTTACTTTTATATATATGTATGATAAGTGAAATGTTAGTCACTCAGCTGTGTCCAATTCTTGCAAACCTATGGACCATAGCCCACCAGGCTCTTCTGTCCATGGAATTCTCCAGGCAACAATACTGGAGTGGATAACCCTGCCTTTCTCCAAGGGATTTTCCCAACCCAGGGATTGAACTCAGGTCTCCCGCATTGCAGGCAGATTCTTTACCATCTGAGCCACCAGGGAAGCTGGTGGGGGGTGTGTGGGTGTGTGTGTGTGTGTGTGTGTGTGTGTGTGTGTGTGTGTGTGTGTGTGTGTGTGTACCTTTTCCTATCTGTGGGGCTAGTAGAAACATTTCTCTCTCACATTCTACTGTTCTTTTTCCATTCTTGCACTAGGGGATTTAAAATGACTTGTCATAAACATCATCTACACAGAAGAGAACTTTGAAAATGATCTGGGTATTCTTACCACAAAGAATTACACCTACCTCCATGAAAAATACAATTTCTAATCTGGAGTTATGGTTTTCATGCTTTCCAACAGAAATAAGAAAGCTGAGAGGAGTGGTCAGGGCAATACTAATGCCAACTAAAGTTGGAAGAGGAAAAAAATCCACAATATCATTGTAACATGAGGGGACAGATATGATATTAGAATCTTGAATGTATTTTCATTTTTAAAGTCAAAGTCTTGACAGTTCACTTAATCCAAATAAACAATCAATATAAGAGGAAGTAACTTTAAAAGCAAGAACTAAAAAAACTAGACATTGAGAAATTGGCTCACTATAACAAGAAATATAAATTTGGGGGGAATTTTTAATTTGTATAGCCTTACAAATTAAATTCTGTGATATATTTTAAGGATTTACCAAAATAACAAAATGAGATGTTCAGAGAGTTCATCTGTATCACCACCACATCAATACAGAAGGTGTCATGACATTACCTTTTTATGGTGCTATTATTTTCTCTGAAAATTAAATGCAATAAGTGCTTCAGTTCTCACATTTAATTCAGATTTCTGTACATGGAATCTCCCTGGCAAAGGAAGATAGGTAAACACCATAAATGAGAGTGTCACAGATAGCATTTTAAATTAAAGTTCCTTTGGGCTAGTGTTCCCTATTATCTCAGGAAAAATGTTGCAAGTGAAAGGAAGATATTAAGCAACTGTCCCATTCTGCACCCATTAAAATATATGTTTCTGTCTTTAACTTAATTCTCTTGCTAAATCACATCTGTTTCACAAATATGGAAAATGGCAAGTCTTGTCTTACTTAACAGTTTATTAGACAATACTTGGAGTTGAGAAATAACTTTTAAAGTGAAACAAGAGCAAACCCATATTTTTTATTTAAAGTGAACATATTAGAACACAGTAAGGCATAATTAAAACAATGAATGAGGACAGACTGTAAAGAACACAAACTCATCAAAATTTAATTGCCGAACAGTAAAATACCCATAAAAGTTTAAGTGGCACAGAGTCTAAAAATCAACTGGATGCTAAATGAGAAAATGCTAGTATCAATAAATCAGCCTTCCAACAAAAATAAGAAAATCACCCCATTCTTTTAATTATTGTTTAGAAATAAGATTCCTAGTGAGCCAAATTCAGGTCTCATATTATTTAGGCAGATTGAGTCCTCTATCCATGGTATTATCCAGGCAAGAATACTGAAGTGGGTTGTCATACCCTCCTCCAAAATCTCCAAAGATAGTCCCCAGCAATTCCTTCCCTCCATGTATATGCGTGTTACCCCTCCCATTAAAGCTGAAGCCTATCTCCCCTCCCCCTGAATCTGGGTTGAACTTGTGAAATGCTCTGATCAAAATGTATGGCAGAAAAGATGCTATGCAGTCCTAGGCCTAGTCCTTAAGGGTTCTGGCAGCTACCCCTTTCATTCTCTTAGAATCCAGTTATTACGCTATACTAAAGCTCTTCTTTAGGAGAGAGAGGCCTCATGAGAGGCCTTAAAAGATGAATGCCATGTGGAAAGAGAGGGTTCGTGGATGAGAACTAAGGCACTGATTAACAGCACAAATATCTAGATAATCTGAGGGGACTTTTGGACCTTCTAGCCCAGCCCAACTGCCTGCTGAAAGCAGCTGCACCATTAACCAAGTCAGTACCATATCAGTTCAGTTCAGTCGCTCAGTTGTGTCCAACTCTTTGCGACCCCATGAATTGCAGCACGCCAGGCCTCCCTGTCCATCACCAACTCCCAGAGTTTATTCAAACTCATGCCCATCGAGTCAGTGATGCCATCCAGCCATCTCATCGTCTGTCGTCCCCTTCTCCTCCTGCCCCCAGTCCCTCTAAGCATCAGGGTCTTTTCCAATGAGTCAACTCTTCGCATGAGGTGGCCAAAGTATTGGAGTTTCAGCTTCAGCATCAGTCCTTCCAATGAACACACAGTACCATATGGAGCCCCAAAATGCCCAGTTGATTCATAAAAACACAAGCAAATAGATACTCTCATTTTAGCACATTGTTTTGAAGTTATTTGTTACAAGGCAATAGGTAAGTGAAACACAGAATAAAGATTACTCTTTGTAGCATTCTTTGCAGCTTGTTACTATTGTTTAGTTGTTAAGTTGTGTCCAACTCTGCAACTCCATGAACTGTAGCCTACCAGGCTCCTCCCTCCATAGGATTCTCTAGGCAAGAATACTGGAGTGGGTTGCCATTTCCTTCTCCAATGCATGAGAGTAAAAAGTGAAGAACTTACCATATATTAACTAACTTTATAATTTTAAGGAAAATAATTGGGAAAATTTCAAATTATGTTGTGTATTGGCTCCAATTTGCCACTTTCAGCAAAGTCTTAAGAGAGAGACAAAGTTGGAAAAGTCTAGCCAGTCTGTAGGCAGATATGGCAGACAGCACAGAACTGCAGAGTGACTCATTCTAACTGTGGCCTTAAATAAGCAATCAAAGTTGACTGAGAGTTCAGTAATTTGAAATCTCACAGAATTAACAAAGTCTAACTACTTCTACACACAAATGTAAGAAGATATAAGAAGGGACATGAAAGAAGCAGCCTTATAAGGACTTATGGCTGGGATGTGAAGTTTTTCTCAAGAACCTCCTGCTAAGGGTTCACCATCACATGATAAGAACCAGCTCAAAGATCAAAATGAGACTAAAAATATTGACTTCAAACTCAAACTTTTTTCTTTCTTTTTGATGATCTCGAAGTAGCCACTATTAAGTGGAAGAAGAGGAGGGCTAGTTTAAGCACAGAGATCAGTGATTTCAGGCTTAAAACTAGTATCTAGAAACTGTAATTGGCTGTGCTTGCTGGTACTTGATAGGGATCAGAAGCAAAGTCTGAAGTTGATTTGGTTTTGATGGAAATTGCAGTGCTGAAAGCCACCCAGAGCTCCAATCTATCCAAGCAGAATGTAGGATACGAGAGATGGGCAGTCTTGAAAACAGCATCCTCTCCATACCCAGTTTAGACATGGCCAGGGAATAAGAATAAGCAAGAGAGAACTTCCTGGGGAATAATGTCAGGGACCAGGAGAGACGATTGTTCACCCATCATAAAATAATGAGTCAAATTAACCTAAGTGAATGTGAAAGTCACTCAGTCGTGCCTGACTCTTTGTGACCCCATGGACTATACATCAATGGAATTCTCCAGGCCAGAATACTGGAATGGGTAGCCTTTCCCTTCTCCAGGGTATCTTCCCAACCCAGGTACTGAACCCAGGTCTCCCACATTGCAGGCAGATTCTTTACCAGCTGAGCCACCAGGGAAGCCCAAGAATACGGGAAAGGATAGACTATCCCTTCTCCAGAAGATTTTCCCAACCCGGGAATCGAACTGCGGTTTCCTGCATTGCAGGAGGATTCTTTACCAACTGAGCTATCAGGGAATGGATTAATTCTTTGTACTGGTATACTGGTCTATATAGGGCCCACCTGTCTATACTTCCATGCTGGATTTAAAGCTTGCTTTCAAGCTAACTTCTGTCTCATGATGATAAACAATTGTAGCAGCCACTGGGGATAACCTTTATCATATCCAGCCAGTTTCCACACTTCCAGTACACCCTCGGAACTTTTAATTGCAAGCACCCATTTCCCTCTGTGTGAGGGACTTGTTTGGTGTATATGACTATCATTGCAGGGTAGGCCAACAGTGTTGGAACATTGGAACCCTCAGGTGTAGCCAGAGCCCATGGCAGGTGGGAGAAGGAGACTACCAACTTCTTCAGTGTCAATGAGGTATGCTGTTCACTGTCTTCCAGAAATACCTGGTGAACGTGAGCCCCAGCTGTGCATAACAGTAATTTGTTTACTAACACATCCTGTATTGGTCTCATTTCCACATTCTCCTACCAGAGAATCCTGGAATCATTTACAAAAACTATGTGTGTTAGATTTCTTTTCTCAGTGTCTGTTTATGGAAGGAACCTACCTAATACTCCAGCATTCAAAAACCTGTTCAAGTTGACAAACCAATTTTGTATACATTTCTAATATAAACCCATTAGTGGAAGAACTGGAGGACATCATTTCAAAGACTGGGACCAGAGAATTTAAGTGATTTAATTACGACTCTTCACACTAGTTTTGCTGGCAGATGGAAAGATTATCTATTCAGAACAATGTACTATGTTTTTTGCAAGTTGTTTTTGTGGGGTTTTGCAATTTTTTCATCTCTCTGGAAGATGAGTTTTATAATAACAAAAATAATAGAAAACAAAAAGGAGGCCTCCAAAGAGGAGACTTTTATTGGTAACAAAGTATTCTAGAATAACCGTCCCACTCTTCACATCCTAAAATCCAAGCACATGCAATTGCTGAAACTTTAAAGGAGTAAAACAAAGACAATGGAAAACCACATTAGCTTTAAACCATAGTAGCCCTTTAGCCATTACCTGTCTTTTTTAATCATTTAATATAGAGCCGGATTTATTGAGAAGACCCATATAACTTGTATTAACAATCTGTGCTATGTTTTAAAAAATTATTTTCCTCTCTTTTGTAAGCAAATAAAACCCATGCAAGGATACTATCATACATAGATGCACACATACATGAACACACACACACATTATTGTTAATTTTACAACAAGCTAGCATTTGGAAAATATAATTTCTGATTCATGAGATTGTGTTAAGGACCACCCAAGTTCATATTGATACAGTAACCACCCTTTCTCATTGGAAAAAAAAAAGAGAGAAAATTTTACAATCCCTCCACCCTGATGGTGTCTCTGCCAAGGAAACTTTCCAATTACAGACTCATCCTAGTTGATCCTCAATAAATTCTTATTGAAACTAATTAACCCAAAATAGTGACTCAATTTTAATCCTTAGAATTCAACTTAAGAACACAATAGAATCCTCAGTTATTGAATGAAAAGGTAAAGGAGATTTCACTATATCTCCTAGAAATTTATAAATTTTAATTAACATTTAGAAAATATAATTTCTTATTATTAACTATGTTCTTTCTATCTTTTCTCCCTGAGTATAAAATTTAGGAGATCTTAAACTTTTTGACATTTTGAACTCAGTTTAAGTTTGATAAATTTAACATAGCTTTTATTTAGGATGAGGCATTTCTCAAAATATGTCCTAAGAGTGAGTTCATATAAGAATTACCTTGAAAAACATTTTATTTAACAAAGTTGGATTAGAAAATGTGCAAAATTTACAACTTAGTATTTATAAGGCTCTACAAAGTAAAAAACAACCAAACAAACAAAATTCATCTTTGACTTTATCTTTTCCAAAACTATCAGGGTAAAACCATTTTTCTTTTTTAAAGTCTTTATTGAATTTGTTACAACATTGTTCTGTTTTATATTTTGTTTTGTTTTGTTTTTGGCTACAAGGCTTATAGGATCTTAGCTCTCTGACCAGGGATCAAAGTGGCACACTCTGCATTGGAAGATGAAGTCTTAACCACTGGACCACCAGGGAGGTCCCCCATTTTCCTATGTAATAGGAATCACATGTTAGCATTCCATAGCATAAGTGTTCTACACACTGTGTACAATGACTTTAGAAAAGGTAGCAGTTGGAGACGAAAGAAGAGAAGAGAGAAAGAGAGAGAGATTATGGGATAAAGAAAAAGTGAGAGAAAGATGAAGGAAGAAGGGAGAGAAGGAAAAGAAAGAGAGAAAATAGAAGACATGAAGATAAGGGATGTGGGAAGAAGCCATAACGTGCAGGGTGTTATAGCTATTAAGAAAACTAGAGGCTTCTAAATAAACTGAGAAACCATTGTGAGTTTTAAGCAGGAAGTTACATTCATTCCATCATTTAAGAAATGAATTCTGGCAACTGTGTGGGTAAGTCTTGTACTGTGGTTAAGAGTCAGGGGGCATGGGGGCAAATGGGGATATGACAAATTGTTGAAAAGAGAGATGGTAGTGGCCTTGGAGATGGGAGAGTGAGCCATTTTAAGATACATTTTTAAACATTTGTATTCAAATTGATACCATTTTAGTAGTGCTACATTTCTTTGTTATTTGTTAGCATACACAAAATTCTTAAAACAGTGCTTGGCATATAATAAGTGTTCATTCATGTGAGGTCTTTAGTATTAATACTGGGTAACTTGTAAATTCAGAGTTTATTTCTAGTGCTTAACACATCCTATTTATTAAACATGGATGAAAAAACATGGGCTAGAAAACATATCAACTAACAACACTATTCATCCAGTAGATATTGAAGTACATTATAAAAAGATTTATAAAAGAATAAAGGCAGAAAATTTTAAGTTTTGAATCTGAAGCCAATGTCAGAGCAGTAGCCAAATAGTGAGTATGAAAGCCCTGGACTAGATTTCAGGACAAGTAGGTTCTCATCCCTCATCTGCGGCTTATAGACCATTTGATCTTGGTCACATCACTTAAGTTCTTATCTTTAATTCCTTCTTTTGACGAAGAGAAATATGTATCAGTACTTCTCTTTCCTGCTTATAAGACAGATATTATAACTAAATATGGGAATAATATTGGTGAAACCACTTTAGCACTACAGGTTCCAACCGTTATTATTTCCTGCAAATAGTTAAGAAATATAGATTACCCTGAGTTCCTTCTATTTTTCAATTTCTTTAGCCAGAATAACAAGCATTTGGAAATCACGTTCATCTTATTTGCTTAGTGTTGACCTGTCACTGTCCAAGTTCCATGCTCTGTGATAGTCATAAGAAAACAGTATTTCCTGAACATTTACTCTAGCAAACTCTTCTACACACTTTGCCTGCAATAACTAATTTAACTTCACAATAACCCTTTGCAAAGGGTGCCACCACCATCTCTCCTTTAGACGTAAAGAGATCAAGGCCCAGAAACTTTAAACAACTTGCTCAGAAAAAATAAATAAATAAATAAATAACAAGTGACAGGTGTGGGCTTTGAATTCATGGAGTCTGGTTTCAGGATGTCTGCCCCTTAAATTATCTTCCCATAGTAGTCCGTGTATGCTAAGTCAGTCAGTCGTGTCCGATTCTGTGCGACCCCATGGACTCTAGCCCACCAGGTTTCTCTGTCCATGGGATTCTCCAGGCAAGAATACTGGAGTGGATTGCATGCCCTCCTGCAGGGGATCTTCCTAATCCGGGGATCAAACCCACATATCTTATGTCTCCTGCATTGGCAGGCGGGTTCTTTACCACAGCGCCACCCGAGGGACCACCAACATGAGACACAGTGAGCTTTTGTGAAACCCTCTATCTGCAAAATTCCAGCTGTAAGCATTATGCAGTGCATTCAGCACCGTTTCAAAAGGCATTCACAGGAGTTCAGCCAATTTCCATCACATGTCTACACACCCAAATGCGTTTATAGTTATGGTTATAATTTCCACTTTAATATAACCAAAGGCAGTCTGAATTTTCAGAAGCAAAGGAGATTAATTTCATCCTTTTAATTTCCTCTAACATCTAGCTGTTACTCCATTTGGTTAGCATGTACAAATGTGAAGGGAAATTAACGTGGTCTGGAATAAAGCAAATCCTATGAGAGCTCATTGACCTAATACCACATTTGGGAGGAGGGCCTTTGTTGTTACTGGAAACTAGGAACAGCTTTATACAAATGCTGCAAAGGAGTTATTTCCCCACGGAACCGTCACTGGGACTGAACTTCCCACCATTATTCCTCAAAATCCACTTTGAGGAAAGGTCTTATCCTGATGTGAGGCATTATTCAATTCAACATTTTTCAAGCCCTTACTACTATATACCCTATATACCAGCTGCAATCCTATTTATTCCTTAGTGCAAAGATTAACATCATTATACATGTGCCAGGCATTGTATTAGAAAATAGTTTAAGTTAATGAAACATGACTGCAATTGGCATACCTGGAATTTCTCATTACAAACATGGGGAATTTGACAACACGAGTGACATGAAATACTGCTGGCTCCAAACCTTTCCCTGAGGAAAATAAAGATTTCTAATAACCGTAAAAACACGTGGAATGTGTATTGCAGCATCTTTAATTTACCATTGCCAAGAAAACATGCACTGCTTATATAAAAATATAAGTTCCAAAAAATTATTCTGCTCCCAAAAGTAAATGGACAGATCTGTCCAGAAATGAAAGGTTCTGTCTTATGTCGAGAGCTCAGCCCAGGTCCTTAAGCACAGCACACATGAAATGTTTGAAGAACAAATAAATATCTTCTAGATAATTATCCTAGTCAAGTCAGGCTGCTGTAACACACCATCATAAAATAGGCACTTTATGAACATCAGAAATTTATTTCTCACAGGTCTGGAGGCTGGGAAATCCAAGATTAAGGTGGCAACATACTCAGCATCTATGAATTGCCAGCTTTCTGGTTCATAGATGGCCATCTCCTTACTTTGTCCTTGGCAGAAGGAGAAAGAGTTCTCTGGGGTCTCTTTTTTAAGACCACTAGTCACATTCATGAGGACTACACCCTCATGATCTAATCACCTCTCCAAACCCCCATCTCCTAATGTCATCACATTGGAGGTTAGGGTTTCAACATATGAATTTTGAAGGGACAGAAACATTTAGTCCATAGCAATAAGGTGGGACACATGAACAAATTCCCTGATTAACCCCTAATGAATCCGATTATTGCTTTTGTTGTTGTTTAGTTATTCAGTCATGTCTGACTCTTTGTGACCCCATGGACTGTAGCCCACCAAGCTCCTCTGTCCATGGGATTCTCCAGGCAAGAACACTGGAGTGGGTTGCCGTTGCTTTCTCTGGGGATCTTCCAGACCCAGGGATCAAACCTGGATCTCAGGCAGTTTCTTGAATTGCAGGTGGATTATTTACCACTGAGCCACCAGGGAAGCCCAATTAATCATATGACTGTTTGCAACACCATGGACTGTACAGTCCATGGAATTCTCCAGGTCAGAATACGGGAGTGGGTAGCCTTTCCCTTCTCCAGGGGATCTTCCCAACCCAGGGATCAAATCCAGGTCTCCTACATTGCAGGCAGATTCTTTACCAGCTGAGCCACAAGGGAAGCCCAGTTAATCAGATACACTAGATTAAATAATAAGGAGAAGGAAATGGCAACCCACTCCAGTGTTCTTGCCTGGAGAATTCCAGGGATGGAGGAGCCTGGTAGGCTGCCGTCTATGGGGTTGCACAGAGTCAGACATGACTGAAGCGACTTAGCAGCAGCAGCAGCAGATTAAATAATAAGATGAGGAAATTTGAGATAACGTACAAAGATGTGATTCTATGTCTTATTCCAATGCTGCAATGTGATATGGAATAAAAACTAAAGCAAATGAACACTTTAAAATAGAGTTGACTCTTGGTTGTCCATGCTCTTGGAAGCAAATAAAAAATGACAATAGGAAAGGAGTAACACTTTCTTCTTTTCCAAAAACTATTTTTGCACATGTAGTACCACCCACACAACCAGTAGCAACAAAATTAAAGTTTACATGCTGCCATTTTTAGGGTAAACTTTGTATATCCAAGCTTTATGGACTCTGCAAAAGTGGGTCCCTAAACTTTATGTTAGCCTCTCTGAAAAGAACTTTCCATGATATAATTTGGTCTGCTTTCTGACTTCTCCACACATCTTGAGCTTTTGTTCCTCCACATATTCACTTATGCCTCCACGGCTTGAGTGCTTTGCAATTCACTTTCCAAAATTCTGACCACTTTCAAGCCCTAGCTCAGATCACATACCCTCCACAAATCTATCCTTCCATGCTGGCCAGAACTGATACTTCCGTCCTTATTTAACACAGTAATTCAACACTTAGTAAGCATCACTTTATATTGCTGGTCATTTCTGATATGAGGAGAAGGAACACATTATATTTAAATTAAAGAATTTTAGATCTGTAAAGAATTTATAAGTCAATTGGGTCAATTCTCTCATTATACAGTTAAGAGAGATGAAGCTACTAATCTAATTAGTGAAAAAGTCAGAGCTAAACTCAATATTGCATCTTCAGTTCAGTAAACTTCCCAATATACCATGCATCTTAAAATTAAATACTTAAATTTTTAAGCATTAATTTTATTTAAAATTTTAAAACTCTCTAATATGTTACATACACATCACTACATAATTAACCCCAAATTCTTATTTTGAAAAAATTAAGTTATCATATAATAGATTTAAATATCCACCTAAGCTTTGTTTAGCCTGATAATAAAATGTGCTTTCACTTAACAAATGAGAGCAGCAAAAGGGATGGGTCCAAGAGTGATGAGGAAGAGACCTCTTGGGATTGAAATCTTGCTGTAAATATTCAACAATCTAGATAATCCACAGAGAGACTGGGAAATTAATCTATTCTTTTAGAAGCCCCATCTCCTTCTCGTCTTCTTGAAAGCAGGCGATTTGGATTCATAGACAAGTGGCGCAGAGCACGCGGGTTTGGTTCTAATGAGGAAGGTTTTCATCTGTTGGACTGGAATGCCCCACTATTTCTAGGAACTGTGTCTGGAACAAAACACTTCCTTGTGATGCATCTAAAATTAGTCATTCTTATTAGACGAAGGGAAAATTTTGCAAAGGTTTTTCTCATTCAGATGATGACTCCCCTGGCAGAGAAGGTTAAGATCCTGTGAGTGGGTTAAGTTGAATGCCAGCTCTTGGTGCCAGATCACAGGGTCTCTTCGTAAAATTTACGGTTGGATATATCGCCTGGACAAAGTGGTCCATGGATCAAGAGAGCCAAGATCTCTCTATTGAAGAATTTTCCTAGGTCTCCCTAGACTTTTTTGTTTCTTTGTTTTTTGTTGGTTTTTTGTTTTTTTTTTTTTTTTGCTTTTTGGGGGATTTCCATTCCTATTTGGAACCTAAGCAAAGTTCTTTCATCTCATCTTCTTCCAAGGGAAGTTCTCTTCACTGCTGGCATCCTGATGACATTAATCATCAGGAATATCATGATCACCTTCTACATTATTCTAACTCTTTACAAGACTATTTAGCTTAAGAAATCTATCCTTGCCTTCAGCTGATTTCTTTAACAGTAAATCAAGTATCAAATAATCACTTGATTCTTCTAATTGTCCATTGTTTCTCCGTTGTTCTTTTAGGCCAACTTCTATCTTCTGTAAGCGAAAAGAACCACTCAACAGTTTATATTGAGGTTACAGACAAGACTTAATAAGCAGACAATGCCTCATACAGAAAAACACTCCAGCTATATCTGGCCAGAAGTTTTGTCCAGTTAAGTGACAGCCTATGAAATGTGGCACAATAAATGAAGTTGCAGTTAAAAAAAAAATCTAAAGAATCCAAAGAGTTACATGCTATGAAGACATCACACAAAGCTATGAACCAAGTTACAAGATCAAGGCTAGAGAAAGAATATTTTTGAGTGGCTAAATAAAATAACCAGTCTGTTGTTCCACGTCCAGTTCTAACTGTTGCTTCCTGACCTGCATATACGTTTCTCAAGAGGCAGGTCAGGTGGTCTGGTATTCCCATCTCTTTCAGAATTCAGTTTATTGTGATCCACACAGTCAAGGCTTTGGCATAGTCAATAAAGCAGAAACAGATGTTTTTCTGGAACTCTCTTGCTTTTTCAATGATCCAGCAGATGTTGGCAATTTGATCTCTGGTTCCTCTGCCTTTTCTAAAACCAGCTTGAACATCCGAAAGTTCACAGTTCATGTATTGCTAAAGCCTGGCTTGGAGAATTTTGAGCATTACTTTACTAGCGTGTGAGATGAGTGCAATTGTGCGGTAGTTTGAGCATTCTTTGGGATTAACTTTCTTTGGGATTGGAATGAAAACTGACCTTTTCCAGTCCTGTGGCCACTGCTGAGTTTCCAAATTTGCTGGCATATTGAGTGCAGCACTTTCACAGCATCATCTTTCAGGATTCGAAATAGCTCAACTGGAATTCCATCACCTCCACTAGCTTTGTTTGTAGTGATGCTTTCTAAAGCCCACTTGACTTCACATTCCAGGATGTCTGGCTCTAGGTGAGTGATCACACCATTGTGATTATCTGGGTCGTGAAGATCTTTGTTGTACAGTTCTTCTGTATACTGGTTCCAAATAGGAAAAGGAGTATGTCAAGGCTGTATATTGTCACCCTGCTTATTTAACTTATATGCAGAGCACATCATGAGAAATGCTGGGCTGGAAGAAGCACAAGCTGGAATCAAGATTGCCAGGAGAAATATCAATAACCTCAGATATGCAGATGACACCACCCTTATGGCAGAAAGTAAAGAGGGACCTCTTGATGAAAGTAAATGAGGAGAGTGAAAAAGTTGGCTTAAAGCTCAACATTCAGAAAACTAAGATCATGGCATCTGGTCCCATCACTTCATGGCAGATAGATGGGGAAACATTGGAAACAGTGTCAGACTTTATTTTTTGGGGCTCCTAAGTCACTGCAGATGGTGACTGCAGCCATGAAATTAAAAAAACACTTACTCCTTGAAAGGAAAGTTATGACCAACCTGGACAGCATATTAAAAATCAGAGACATTACTTTGCCAACAACGGTCCGTCTCGTCAAGACTATGGTTTTTCCAGTGATCATTCATGGATGTGAGAGTTGGACTGTGAAGAAAGCTGAGCACCGAAAAATTGATGCTTTTGAACTGTGGTGTTGGAGAAGACTCTTGAGAGTCCCTTGGACTGCAAGGAGATCCAACCAGTCCATCCTAAAGGAGATCAGTCCTGCGTGTTCACTGGAAGGACTGATGCTGAAACTGAAACTCCAATACTTTGGCCACCTCATGCAAAGAGTTGACTCATTGGAAAAGACCCTGATGCTGAGAGGGATTGGGGGCAGGAGGAGAAGGGGATGACAGAGGATGAGATGGCTGGATGGCATCATCGACTCGATGGACATGAGTTTGAGTAAACTCCAGAAGTTGGTGATGGACAGAGAGGCCTGGTGTGCTGCAATTCATGGGGTTGCAAAGAGTTGGACACGAGTGAGCAACTGAACTAAACTGACTGAAATAAGAAAACAGTTTTGGTTATTTACTCTATCTGAGCATGTAGTTTTCTTGATACCTTTAAGACTCTACCACACCAAAAATACTATTCAAATTGTTTATACATATTTAATTTTTGCTTCTGTTGTTTTATAACAGTGGCTACCTCCATGTCAGCGTAAGTATATTTTGAGTATGATTTCAAGTCTCACTAGGGAAGAAGTGTCACTTAGACTCGATGGGTTTTAAGATTCTTTCCAACCTCAAATATCATAGTTTACCTGAACAAGTTTTACATAGTATCTATCAGGGTATCTTTTACATATTTAGGTTAGATAATAAACGCCTAAAGGTAGTGATAGTTTTGTTGTTCAGTCACTAAGTTGTATACAAATTTTTGCAACACTATGGACTGAGGCCAGGCTTTCCTGTCCATTATCTCCCACGGTTTGCCCAAACTCATATCTATTGAGTCAGTGATGCTATCCAACAATCTCATCCTCTGGTATCCCCTTCTGCCCTCAATCTTTCCCAACACCAGGGTCTTCTCCAAGGAGTCAACTCTTCACATCAATGGCCAAATTATTGGAGCTTTAGCTTCAGCATCAGTCCTTCCAATGAATAGTCAGAGTTGATTTCCTTTAGGATTGACTGGTTTGACCTCCTTTCAGTCCAAGGGACTCTCAAGAATCTTCTCGAGCTCCACAATTAGGAAGCATCAGTTCTTCAGCACTCAGTCTTCTTTATGGTCCAACTCTCACATCTATACATGACTACTGGAAAAACCATAGCTTTGACTAGACGGACTTTTGTTGGCAAAGTAATGTCTCCACTTTTTAATGTGCTGTCTAGATTTGTTATAGATAAATATTTAAATCCAAGCAAATTATGATTCACAATTTCTCTAACTTAAACACTGACTGAAAATTTATAGGCTTTAAGCATAGTTATTTTATAAATACTATTGCATTTTTACTGGTTATACTGACAATACCATATTGAAAACACAACAACGTGATGTGTTGAAAAAGTGGCTGCATGATATTCTTTATGTTATTTTCTATTCAATACATTTTGGAAAAGTGCACCTGACTTAAAATAGGTTTGTGTCCATGATATGTGTCCACTTGAAGCTCTCACACTCCCCCTGACTCTTCCTTTCTGCCTAGAACCAGAATATGCCCTCCCTGCCAACAATTTTGGGAAGAAAAAAATTTAAGAGAATTTTCCAGTCCATACAGTAAGGAATCATTTTCCACTTTTTACATGTATAAATAGATTACTAATTCTTTTCAGGTTTTTCTTGTTTTTACAATTGCTTAAGCATGGATTTTGCTGTCTGCACATCTTTAAGAAGTCATCTTTTAAACTACACAAACAATATGGTTTTCTTTACCTGCTCCAGCTGCCAGCAAGTGTAACCATGATACAAGACAACTGAAGAACAAGGAGGCCCCTAGCACTCTGGTTTCAGCAAGAACCAACATTGCATGTAATCTCTGGAATTGGACTAAAATTCCATGTTGTGCAGCTCCAGAAATTCTCTATAGAAAGGACTGAGTGGTGAAAATGTTTTTGAAAGTGGACACTAATTGATTTGTCTTGAAGCTACTTTGAAGAGCAAGCACACTGAATTTTACTTAGGTTGCTTAGATTGTGAATTTATTAGAGGTGACTTGGAGGAGATTGTGCATGGAAATTTATGATGGGGTCAAACCCTTCTCCCCAAGTGCTACACCTTGGCAATGCCACTGCTAAAGCTCTCAGAAGTACAGCTACTCAAAGTCAGTGTTTATTTAATAAATGAGAGTCAGGTCAAGTCCATTGGCCACCCACATGGTTCTGCAATTTCATATTTCCCTGTGAAATGACTTGGAGGTTCAAGCTGGATCCTACCCTGACTCTGACGCCAGACAATAATACTTCCTGCTCAAACCTCTTACTGAGTACAGAGCAGAGCTGCTTTGCTGAAAGTTAACACATGTGATGGAGAGAGTGATTCTGTATTTTGTTTTGATAGATGATCACTTTCTATGACCCTGTCTTTTCAGTGAGTCATCTTTTAAGACATCATTTCCTTCTAATGCAATTTTTCCCATGATTTCTTCTTAGTCCTATGGATACAAATTGCGTATGGTGAAATTTTTGCCTGAACACTTTAAAAGCTTAGCTTGTTGCTAGTTACTGCTTGCTCCTCGTGGGCCTAGTTTTCTCTGTAAATATATTTTTATTTGGACTCGATTACATTTGAATCTGCTTCTCTGTAATGGAAAGGAGTTAGTCGACTGTGAACTGAACTTGTTTTGATAGCTGGTAACTTTGAACTAAAGGGACATTACTGTTATCAAAACAGCAACTAGCTTTTCTTGGAAGTAGAAACTGACGTGGTCTTTTTTCCCAGATTTTTTGCCTGAGGTCGTATCCCTTAACTACAGACACACTCTCTGTGTGTTACTGAAGTCTCCTCTCCTTCAAATCTCATAGACCAACTATAGAAAGATCTGACTCAGGCAGAGTCCTCAAAAGGAAACAGTTTAGGGCATCAAAAGACCATAAATTCAACCAGGGTCGTGATATCTGGAAACAAACTTAAGTCCTAATCTTGGAAGGAAAATATCTGAATTTCAGATCCAGTCCAATTTTTGAGGCTCTGCTTTTTAGATAGGGTGGAAAGATAGGGCTAGCCCATATACTTTCAAACTCAAATCATATGGAAGAACATTAAGTTCTTTTAGTTTTACTAGGAAAAAAATGTCTGCAAAAGCATTTTAACTGAGTTACAGCAAACATAAAAACCCAGTTAAGATTTTCCTATGAAGCTTTTGGCATGTCTACATTCTAGATTTTCTTGTAATGTTGTCAGAATTAGAAATTGAAATTGGGTCAGACATTAATAATAGCCAATCAAACTCTGATAAAAATGTAGTCTCATTAACCTTGACAATTTCCATTTTTAAAAAAAATAAAAGTGGCTTAGGGCACTGCAGAATGGAGCCACTATACCATCACTAGCAGTGCAGATGTTTTATTTATGATGTGGTCCTGTGCTTTAGAGTACAGTGATATTATTCACAGTCAAATTCTAGACACAGGAACAATTGAATCATCGTGCTTGCTTATTATAGTGTATTAAAAAGAGAATGGCTTGTGAGGATCACAATGATGAACCTGAAATGTTGACAAGATGTGTTTATCTTCTATTCCTCTTGCCCATCTTCCCATATAGCATTAAAGAAATACAAAATGTATCAAGTCAAAAATGATAAGGCCTATAGGAGAACTCAATGGAGGAGGAAACATTTCAAATACATTTTAGAAGATAAGAAGTATAGAAGAGTGATTACTGAGGTAGCCAAATGCAGGAGCTATAGCTGAAAGCACAATTATCTGCACTTTAGGATACCCCAAAAAATCAAGTTGATTTACTCTGTGGAAAAAACAAAACAAAACAGTATGCAAGTACCAGAGTTGACATAAGGACAAGTAGAGTGAGGCTCAGAGCTGAGAACAGGGACAGTGAAAGTCTATAAGAAAAAAAAATAAAATTGTCTATATGACTAGGTAAATTCCACTTTCCCAACAATTCTCAGGAGACCAAGTTCTAATTTCTAGTACTTCAGTTCATCAGTTCAGTCACTCAGTCGTGTCTGACCCTTTGTGACTGCAGCATGCCGGGCTTCCCTGGCCATCACCAACTGCCGAAGCTTGCTCAAACTCATGTCCATCGAGTCAGTGATGCCATCCAACCATCTCATCCTCGTTGCTCTCTTCTGCCTTCAGTGTTTCCCAGAATCAGGGTCTTTTCCAATGAGTCAGTTCTTCACATCAGGTAGCCAAAGTATTGGAGTTTCAGCCTCAGCATCAGTCCTTCCAATGAATATTCAGGACTATTTTCCTTTTGGATTGACTGGTTGGATCTCCTTGCAGTCCAAGAGACTCTCAAGAGTCTTCTCCAACACCACAGTGCAAAACCATCAATTCTTCAGTGCTCAACTTTCTTTATAGTCCAACTCTCACATCCATACATGACTACTGGAAAAATCATAGCTTTGACTAGACAGACCTCTGTCTGTCTAGTAATGTCTCTGCTTTTTAATATGCTGTCTAGGTTGGTCATAGATTTTCTTCCAAGGAGCAAGCATCTTTTAATTTCATGGCTACAGTCACCATCTGCAGTGATTTTGGAGCCCAAGAAAATAAAGCCTCTCACTGTTTCCATTGTTTCCCCATTGATTTGCCATGAAATGATGGGACCGGATGCCAGGATCTTAGCTTTCTGAATGTTGAGTTTTAAGCCAACTTTTTCACACTCCTCTTTCACTCTCATTAAAGTGGATCTTTAGTTCTTCTTCATTTTCTGCCATAAGGACGGTGTCATCTACGTAACTGAGGTTATTGATATTTCTCCCAGCAATCTTGATTCCATCTTGTGCTTCTTCCAGCCCAGAATTTTGCATGATATATCCTGCATATAAGTTAAATAAGCAGGGTGAAATATACAACCTTGATGTACTCCTTTCCCTGTTTGGAACCAGTCTTGTTTCATGTCCAGTTCTAACTGTTGCTTCTTGACCTGCATACAGATTTCTCAGGAGGCAGATAAGGTGGTCTGGTATTCCCATGTCTGGAAGAATTTTCCACAGTTTGTTGTGATCCACACAGTCAAACACTTTGGTGTAGTCAACAAAGCAGAAGTAGATGTTTTTCTGGAACTCTCTTGCTTTTTCAATGATCCAGCAGATGCTGACAATTTGACCTCTGGTTCCTCTGCCTTTTCTAAATCCAACTTGAACATTTGGAAGTTCATGGTTCACGTACTGTTGAATCCTGGCTTGGAGAATTTTGAGCATTACTTTGCTAGCATGTGAAATGGGTGCAATTGTGTAGTAGTTTGAACATTCTTTGGCTTTGCCTTTCTTTGGGATTGGAATAAAAACTGAATTTTTCCAGTCCTGTGGCCACTGCTGAGTTTTCCAAGTTTGCTGGCATATTGAGTGCAGCACTTTCACAGCATCATCTTCTAGGATATGAAATAGTTCAACTGGACTTCCATCACCTCCGCTAGCTTTGTTCATAGCGATGATTCCTAAGGCCCACTTGACTTCACATTCCAGGATGTCTGGCTCTATTTGAGTGATCATACCATCATGGTTATCTGGGTCATGAAGATCTTCTTTGTATAATTCTTCTGTGTATTCTTGCCACCTCTTCTTAATAATGATTGCTTCTGTTAGGTCCATAACATTTCTGTCTTTTATTGTGCCCATCTTTGCATGAAATGTTCCCTTGGTGTCTCTAATATTCTTGAAGAGAGCTCTAGTCTTTCCCATTCTCTTGTTTTCCTCTATTTCTTTGCATTGATCACAGAGGAAGGCTTTCTTATCTCTCCATGCTATTCTTTGGAACTCTACATTCAAATGGGTAGATCTTTCCTTTTCTCCCTTGCCTTTCGCTTCTATTCTTTTTGCAGCTATTTGTAAGGCCTCCTCAGACAACCATTTTGCCTTTATGCATTTCTTTTTCTTGGGGATGGTCTTGATCCCTGTCTCCTGCACAATGTCACAAACCTTTGTCTATAGTTCTTCAGGCACTCTGTCTATCAGATCTAATCCCTTGAATCTATTTCTCACTTCTACTGTATAATCATAAGGGATTTGATTTAGGTCATACCTGAATGGTCTAGTGGTCTTCCCTGCTTTCTTCAATTTAAATCTGAAAGGTTGTTGTTGACCCATGAAAAGAAGCCAGGATTCTTGGGCTCCAGAGGAGAAGAATTCAATCCAGGGCCAGAGACGAGGCTTGATTGCTCAGAGCTTTTATGTAATAAAGTTTTATTAAAGTATAAAGGAGATAGAGAAAGCTTCTGACATAGGCATCAGAAGGGGGCAGAAAGAGTACCCCCTGCTAGTCTTCAGCTGAATGCTATATAGTCACTAGCACTCTGTTAATGAAAGAAAGGAATGTCTTAAAACTCAGGATGGCACCAGGCCCCTCATCCGTAAGATGTATTTTGGGATAATCTTGGCACCAGTCGATTCCTCGTGGACCATAAAATGATTGACTTGAATCTTGTAGAAGGGCAGTTTACCATACAAATAGTTTCGTTTACATAGATTAGGGGACCAGTATCTGAGTATAACATAATGGTTTGTCAGGTAGGTTCTGAGCCATTAGGCAGAACTGACTTGAAGACAGAGTCTGGGGTAAATGCATAATACATTAACATAGCTTAAGACAAACATTTCCGTAAGAAAAATGCATTGGTTAACTCAAGGTTTGAGAATAGTTAACTTCAGGTGAAACCAGGTGTCATTATGGCAACACAGTATTTTAAGAGAAACCTCTTTTTTAAATTTGTATAGAGAAGGAAAAAATATCGCTAATTTGTTTCCTTCTGCCACTTAAGAGAGATAAAAATGTCTGACACTTGCAGCCTATTTCCTCCATTTGGAGACTCCTGGCCTTCCTGCCTGTTACCCTCTCAAGTCTGAGTTTGGCAATAAGGAGTTCATGATCTGAGCCACAGTCAGCTCCCAGTCTTGTTTTTGCTGACTGTATAGAGCTTCTACATCTTTGGCTGCAAAGAGTATAATCAATCTGATTTTGGTATTGACCATCTGTCCATTATGGTCTACACATTGACCATGATGTCCATGTGTAGAGTCTTCTCTTCTGTTGTCGGAAGAGGGTGTTACCTTAGAAAGGTTTTATCTATCCTAGGACTCTCACAGGACTTCAGTGCGCTAAGAGACAGGAAACTACTGTATGTCCTTGGGTCACTTCCCCAAGATGCATTGTCCCTGAACACATGTCAGTGACCTCATTACCAAGAAGTAAATGGAGAAAATCATGGCATCCAGTCCCATCACTTCATGGAAAATACATAGGGAAATAAATGGAAACAATGACAGACTTCATTTTCTTGAGCTCCAAAATTATTGCTGACAGTGACTGCAGCCATGGAATTAAGACACTTGCTCCTCGGAAGAAAAGCTACGACAAACCTAGACAGTGTATTAAATAGCAGAGACATCACTTTCTGGAAAAGATCCACATAGTCAAAACTATGGTTTTTCCCGTAGTCATGCATGGATGTGAGAATTGGACCATAGAGAAGGCTGAGCACTGAGGGAATTGATGCTTTGAACTGTGGTGTTGGAGAAGACTCTTGAGAGTTCTTTGGACAGCAAGGAGATCAAATCAGTCAACTTAAAGGAAATGAACCCTGAATATTCATTAGATATCAGTCCTGGGTGTTCATTGGAAGGACTGATGTTGAAGCTGAAACTCTTAATACTTTGGTCACCTGATGCAAAGAGCTGACTCATTTGAAAAGACCCTGATGCTGGGAAAGATTGAGGGCAGGAGGAGAAGGGGACGACAGAGGATGAGATGGTTGGATGGCATCACCCACTCGATGAACATGGGTTTGGGTGAACTCCAGGAGTTGGTGTCCAGGAGTTGGTGATGGACAGGGAGGCCTGGCGTGCTGTGGTTCATGGGGTTGCAAAGAGTCGGACATGACTGAGTGACTGAACTGAACTGAACTGATCATGAATACATAATTACTTGGTAAAGAGTTACAGGCTTTTTTTTTTTTTTTTTAATAAAGACTAGAATGAAAATTCATACCATGTACTTGTGGTGATACTAAAGCATCCTTCCACAAGTGTATGTTTATTCTTGGAGCTCTTGGTCTGTGCATTGACTTTAATCTGGGAATTGAATTCTCAGGATTAGCAGAATTCGAGGCAGCCTAAGGTTGAGTTGCCCAAGTTACCACCAGTAATATCTGAGGGCAAGGCCCTTTTCATTCCCTATTATGGTAGGTACATCCACTTTTCCTTTGACTGCTAAGACACCTTAGGTGTCTTCTGTACCCTAGAATCTTTCCACTTCACTGATATCAGGAAGCTCACTTCAATTGCAGAATTTTCTCCAACATCTGAAACACTGCTGAACTTTTTAGAGAACTTGGCACCCTTTCACCTGTATATTTATCAAGACTTGGTAAAGAGAATATCTTTTTTTTTTTCAATTTATTTTTTATTGAAGGATAATTGCTTTACAGAATTTTGTTGTTTTCTGTCAAACCTCAACATGAATCATATTGAGTATGATTCAATACTCATAGGTATATTGAACCCTCTTAGCAAACATGATTGTGAGTGTATTAGAAAGGATAACCTTATTCCAGTAATTCTATCACTCAGAACCTTTGGATCTTTTCCTATACATTATGCCAAGGAATTTTTGGCCTCTCAACTTTATTTAACATAACCCACCTCTTGATCCAGGTTTTAGCCATTCAGCCAAGAATGCATTCTGATTGAACTGATTGCTAAATTCAACCTGATTTAATGTTATTCCTTTCTTGGTACCTCAGAATCTTCCCATACATCCCTCATAACATGTTGTTAAAATGAATTGCCTGATCTAACAATTCCTTTGAGGTTAAAATCTTCTCCTTTTAGTTTAACATTGAATTTGACCTCCATTTACATCACATTCCCCAATTCTGGTAGTAAGTTTGCAAACATTAAGGTCCAGAGAAGACTTCAAAAGAAATGGCTTCCTTTGCAAGGAGATATTTTTTCCCTAAAAAGTGACTTCATCTTCAAACCAGGGGTGAAACAAGCTTATCAGACGTGGATAATGAGACAGCTATAGCCAGTATGGAAAACCAGTGGGAGTTAGGGTTTGGGGTCCATCATGTCCTTCGCATCTTTCTGTATCATCCAATATATTCTATTCATATTCTTTCATTTCTTCTTAATAAAAATTCACTATCGTATGGGAAATCTGGCATTGCTGTGAACTCAAATAAATGAATTTGATAATCTGAATTTTCAAACTTTACAGTTGATTACAACACTACATGTTAAAAAATTATTTTAGCATGGTGGCAAAGTTCCCAAGTTTTTGTTCATATCTTGAACCAATGACTTTGAACCTTAACCTATTCCTCTCTGTCTTTACTTATATCCATTAAAAACAAATATCTTCCCCTGAATTCTTGAATTTACGTGACCTTAATTCTGTTTTATTATGGATCAATATGAAAATCGCAAAGATTTGCTTTTAATAGTAATTTTATTAATGATAACCACAGATAAAATGATAAAATAAATATTTTTATAAATGATAAAGCAATTAATGGTAATTAATTGCTTTGCCATTGAATTCCATAAGTTACCAGACACCAAGTGGGCATTAACTGGATTTTTCACCACCTTCAACCCAAACTGAATCAGAGATAAGATTCAGATTGCCCTGAGGCTTTGAGGCCAATAACCCACTTTCTGGTACCAATTTCTATAGACACTGGTAAAGAATATAAATAGTATATAAATAGGCATATCCTTGGTTGTCAATACCTGAAACTGACTTTGGCTAATTAGTTCCAAAATCAGATTAATTTTTAGACTAGTAGTAGTTTGGAGAACTAAAAGATTGCTGGAGAATTAGGCTCAGAAAATGCAGGAAGCAAGAGAGACTTAGCAGCCAAGGACAAAACCAAGGTTGAAATTCAGAAAGTCTGGTTAGGATGCCACAACTGGTACCACAAACAATGGACACCATCCATGAAGCTTCTAGGCTCTACCTTGACTAAGCCTAGCTTATAAGTCCAAATCTTTTCTGGTCAGGAGGACAGAGGAGAAATATTTCTTTTGGACTGGTAAGCCCCACACAATGAAGTCCCTTCAAATAGAAATGGTATTTTGAATAGTGGATATCCCTGAATAACTAATATTTACTACATTTTTTAAAAAGTTAATACTCATAATGTGTAAATAGTTGTTCTAATACAGTTCTTTTCCTACAACCTCCTTTACTATTTCTATTGGGTAATTAACCAAGTTTAAAATTTGATAATAAAATAGTACTTAATACATGCACACTGCTTGTGTCACTTTAAGTTTTAAACATACTAAAAACTGAGAACATGTCAAAACTAGAGTTTATAGAAGATGCTAAATATTTACAACTTCCATTTGACAAAGCCTCAAACTTCATTACTTTCAAGCAATGTCTACTATTTTCTTAGTCCTTTAAGTAACTGTGTCTTATCCTCAGGTTTAGTTGGTTTGAAATAAGTAAAGAAAAAAAAAGTGCCCATACCTTGTATCTATTTGTAACATTATAGACATAAATCTCTCATCACATTTTGTTATACATACTTGTGTATTTGTCTGTCTTTCCTCAAGCCTACTTTATGAGGTATATCTGTGAAAGAATTATTTCATAACTGTGTCTATAGTTGGCATATAGTGAAAGAAGGTGAAAGTGAAGTCGCTCAGTTGTGTCCGACTCTTTGCGGCCCCATGAACTGTAGCCCACCAGTCTCCTCCATCTATGCAATTTTCCAGGCAAGTAGTTGGCATATAGGAGGCAATCAATATATATGTGCTGAATTTGAATAATTGATAACTATTCTCCTTTGGAATATAGTTGGATAGAACATGTCTCTCATGGAGATACGATTATGGGGTGGAAAGATATATTGTTTCTGGAAAAAATTGAAGAGAAATTCATTATTTATTTTTTCGAGCATTATACATTAAATACAACCCACTATCTCAAATATTACAATCTTCTAACACAAGGCCGATGAATCAAGTGCAGATTGCCCAAAGCAACTCAACAATATCAAAAGTGGAAACTTTTTAAAGATATAATTGACATATAATATTAGTTTCAGGTGTATAGCATAATGATTCAATATTTGTATATATTGCAAAAGAATCACCACAATAAGTCTAGCTAACATCCATCATCATATACAGCTAAAAGAATTTTTCTTGCAATGAGAACTTTTAAGTTCTATTCCCTTAAGCTTTCAAATATGCGAAATAATTCATCCCCATGACTTATTTATTTTATAATGTAAGGTTTGTATCTTTTGATGCCCTTGACTTGTTTTGCCCACCCTTCACCACTCCTGGCAACCACCAATCTGTTCTCTGTATCTGTAAGCTCAATTTTGTATTGTTTTGTTTTGGTTTTGGTTTTTAGATTTCACAGATAAGTGAGACCGTATGATATTTCTCTTTCTTTGCCCAACATACTTCATTTAGCATAATGACCTCAAGTTCCATCTGTGTTGTCTCAAATAACGAGATTTCTTTCTTTTTTACAGGTGAATAAAATTACTCTGTATACAGAGAGTTTGCACCATGTTTTCTTCACTCATTCATCGATCAATGGACATTTAGGTTGTTTATGTATTTTGGCTATTATAAATAATGCTACTATGAACATGGAGGTACATATATCTCTCTGAGATACTATTTTTTTTTATTTTTTTAGGTTAAATACCCAAAGTAGAATTGCTGGATCATATGGTAGCTTCGTTTTTAATTTTTGAGAAACCTCCATGCTGTTTTGCACCAACAGTGCACAAAAGTTCCCTTTTCTCCACATTCTCACTTACCCTTGGTATTTCCTGTCTTTTGGGTAATAGCTATTGTAATAGGCTAGGCGTGAGGTGATAACTCATTATAGGTTTGATTTGCATTTCCCTAATGATTAGTGATGCTGAGCACCTTTTAATGTCATTTTGACCATCTGTTTGTTTTCTTTAGAAAAATGTCTACTCAGGTTCTCTGCCCACTTTTAAATCAGATTGTTTGGTGGTTTTTATATTTTATTTTGTTTTTTATTGTTATTTTGTGGGGGGGGGTGTTTGTTTGTATATGTGTGTTTTGTTTGTTTTGCTATTGAAGTGAAACTCTAACACTAAAAATCTAGCCTTGATTTTTAAAAATAGGCCAGTGATTTAATTTTTCTATGAATTCTGTTTTCCTCATGCCTGCAAGGGAAATAGAGATTAAAATCACTTGATATATCCATATTGTTACCGAAATTAATTTCAACTATTTTTTTTACTCTTCCAGTGTAGCTGTTAGGAAATTTAAAATCACATGTGTGGTTCTCATTATATTTCTATTGGATGTCACTGCTCTGGAGGATCAAACATGGTGTTTTGCACATAGTAGATTACTTCTAAATACAATACTTCGAAAGAAAGAAGTTTAGTCTAGATGCTTATTAACTTCAGTTACACACACCTTCAATGTCTGTAGCTACATACTTTTCTGATGATCAAGTTTTCCTCTTGTTCATATTTACTGATGCATGTCTGTATGTATATTAAGCATGCACAACACATGTTCAGGAGTTAACTCCATCCTTGTTAGTCTATACACATGTAGTAATATAGGATAATGCTAAGTGTTAGTAGCATATGCTCTAAAGACATATAGGTATTATCTGTCACTCAGTAGATCTTTGAGAGTTATTTTGTTTTTCTAAATATATTTAAGTTCCCTTATCTGTAAAATGGGCAAAATGATTTTACCTTCACCTTAGGGTTGTTGAATTAAATGAAATTATTCTCAACACAGTGGTTGAGAGCAAACACTTAATGAATTATAGCTAGGCAACTACCAAACACAATGTATTCTAATATTGAAGTCTATTGTTCTCATCATGGGTTGTTTCAAAGCAGAAATATTTGGAGGATAAGCATTATATGAACTAAGAATAACTAAGAGTATTTTATAATGTAGAAATGATTCCCACTTATTTGTATCTTTAAGTCATTTCTTTGAGTCAGTTACAAGAAATTGTATTATTTCAATTTTATTGAGATAAAATTAAAACAGGACATAGAGTTACTCATGGTCAGCTTATCAATCTGCATTTCCTGATGATATATCATATGATTTTGCCACTATATTTTAATGTCTTTTTTCCACAGATAAAATGTGCACCCTCTCAGGTTTGGAAAACTTTCCCTACTTGAATCAAAGTCTTTCTAATATTCCAAGATACATTTTCATTTTTATATGCCATACTTTCTTTTAACCAAGTCATACCCTAGACGGGAAAATATTTCACTCTTGACTTTCTGGCAGTCTTGACAGTTTTCTGGGGTCATAAGACTTTGGCAGAGTTAACACAATAGTTAGAGGTATTCAAGCAATGTTTTCTTAGGTTAAGGCAAAAGAAATAAAAGCAAAAATAAACACTGGACATAGTCAAACATAAGCTTTTGCATAGCAAAGGAAATTATAAGGAAAATAAAAAGACAACCTATGGACTGAGACAAAATATTTGCAAACAATGTGACAGACAAAGGCTTGATTTTAAAAATATATAAACAACTCAAAACAAAACAAACAAAAAACGGACAGAAACCTAAATAGACATTCCTCCAAAGAATACATATAATTATTCTTTATATATATATATATATAATTATATATAATAAATACATATAATAATACAAAGAATACATATAATAATGGTCAATAAGAACATGACAGGATACTCAGCATCACTAATTATTAGATAGCTGCAAAACAAAAATGCAATGCAGAATCACCTCACTTCATTAAGAATGGCCATCATCAAAAGCTCTACAAATAATAAATGCCGGAGAAGGTGTGGAGAAAAGGGACGCCCCCCCCCCCAAATGGTGGGAATGTAAATTGGTGCAGTCACCATGGAGAACAGTATGGAGGTTTGTTAAAACTAAAAATAGAGTTACCACATGACTTAGAGATCCCACTCCTGGGCATATATCCAGAGGAAACCATTCTTCAAAAAGATACATGCAGGGCAATGTTCAGATTAGCGCTATTTAGAATAGTGAAGACAAGTAAGCAACCTAACTGCCTATCCACAACTGAAGGGATAAATAAGGTGCATGTGGCACACACACACACACACACGCACACACACGTGCGCACGCACAATGGAATACTGCTGCTGCTACCGCTGCTAAGTCACTTCAGTCGTGTCCGACTTTGTGCGACCCCATCCCTGGGATTCTCCAGGCAAGAACACTGGAGTGGGTTGCCATTTACAATGGAATACTACTCAGCCATAAAAAAGAGTGAAATAATGCCATTTGCAGCAGCATGTATGGGCCTAGAGATTATCATACTAAGTGAAGTAAGTCAGAAAAAGACAAATATCATATGATATTATTATTTGTGAAATCTTTTAAAAAATTATAGAAATGAATTTATTTACATAACAGAAAGAGACTCACAGACTTTGAAAACAAATTTATGGTTACCAAAGGGGAAAGGTGAAGGGAGAAATAAATTAGGAATTTGGGGATAACATATATATACACTGCTATATAGAAAATAAATAAGGATGAACTGTATAGTACTAGGAACTATATCAATATTTTATAATAACCTATATGGGAAAAGAATCTAAAAAAGAATATATATAAATATATATATAACTGAATCACTTTGCTATATACCAAAAGCTAGAACAACATTTTAAATTAACTACAATTAAAAAGAAAGTTGAGGGCATTCATATAGAATATGATCAGAAAGACATCTTACAAATTCAGAGTTTCACGAAGGCAGAAATATTACCTGAACTTTAAAGTCTAAGGTAGGCATGTTACAAAACAGCATGAGTTCAAAGGGTAGAAACAACACGCAACTTATCTTTCCTCTTTGATGTGTAATTGGAGAGAGAGCTCCGAATCCTAACCACTAGACCACCAGGGAAGGTTGATGTGTAATTGGAAAAAACAAACTCTGAGAAAACTTATGTAAAGAGGTGATGCCAAAAACTCAAACTCTGTGCACTGGTGCTAAATCAAATCTCAGAAATAGAGCTCTGGGTGAAGCTGAAAATAGCCTTGTTGCTTTGTCAGTCAAAGGGGGACACAGCAGGCTCATACTCTCAAAACTGTGCATCCCAACCTGGGGAGGATTTGGTAAGGAGTTTTATAGTAATAGGCTTCCCAGATGGCTTAGCAGGTAAAGAATCTGCCCGCAATGCAGGAGACACAGGAGACTCAGGTTCAATCCCTGGGTTGGGAAGATCCCCTGGAGGAGGAAATGGCAACCCACCCCAGTATCCATGCCTGGAGAATCCCATTTTATAGCAATGGTGCAAGGGTAGGGTTGCTGATAAGGATCAGTGTGTGTGCTGGGCCTGCACATCTGTCATCCCCTTCTCCTCCTGCCTTCAATCTTTCCCAGCATCAGGGTCTTTTCCAATGAGTTAGTTCTTTGCATCAGGTAGCCAAAGTATTGGAGCTTCAGCTTCAGCATCAGTCCTTCCAATGAATATTTAGGACTGATTTCCTTTAAGATGGACAGGTTTGATCAAGCAGTTAACATCGTCCATTTGTTGGGTGTTTTAATTGTGCAGAAGAGACCCTCTCCCAAGGGTCTCTACACAAGTGTTTCTTGACTGCTCTTCCCTTTTCTCTGCATCCCCTTCCTTCTCTGATTAGCAACTATTTGAACCTGCCCCTTGGAACTTTGGGAAGGTCATGGAGGCTGAAACTTACTTCCTACAAACAAGAAATGGGGACACAGAAAGGCTTCTATGCCCAGGAGCCCCACAGGGTCCTGCTCAGTTTCGAAGGGAAAGCGTTTTAACAAAAGGCCCAGGAAATGTGCCAAATAAATATATAAATACAAGTGGGCTCTAGTGGTTGTGTTTCAGTGTATGTAATGTACTAATAACCCATGACATGGAAGATATGCCATAGTCTCTAAAGCTCTTCCACACATTTCTC
This sequence comes from Cervus elaphus, assembly GCF_910594005.1. NCBI lineage: Eukaryota > Metazoa > Chordata > Mammalia > Artiodactyla > Cervidae > Cervus > Cervus elaphus. The sequence goes on along the minus strand of NC_057835.1, from coordinate 41,033,728 downwards.
CTTCATTGACACCATTCTCTTCTTTCCATTACTACTGATTCCATTTTAGAAACCCATCATCCCTTCCCTGGACTGTATAATTCAAAACACTTGTATCAAATTCTACTCAGGGCTCAATGATGGCACAGTGGGAGGTACAGATAAGAGTAGATGGCTATTGCCTCAAAAGAATTCAGAGTCAATAGGGAGATACACAGAATCAACTACTAATGATATAAAGTCAGATTGTAATCGGAACTAAAGTAAAATTATAACCAAAGTGTGGAGCCCTGCACCAGGGTCACAGGACAAAAATCTCTGGAACTGTCCGAGCCCCATTAGCAACTGTTGTCATGAACCTCCAGATCTAAACCGGCCAGGTCCCTGGTCCAATATTAGGCAAAATACTGACCCTGCTACCCACCCTATAGCATCCTAACCAGTCATCTAATGAGACCATTCTAGTAGGGATTTTCTGTTTTGAGATGATAACAATTGGCTACCAGCCTGCAAAAGATTTCAGCTCTCCCTTGAGCCAACCCTCCCCCATTCTAACAGTGCCTCCCACTCTAATAAATTTAAATTATCTTTTCATTCTGCCTCATGTCTCAAAATTCAGAGCACAACAAAAAGGGCTATGGAAGAACGGTAGAGAAAAGGACTGTTCTGCTTGGGGAGATTTGGGAAAACTTCATACAGGTTTGAATTGGGCCTTAACTATTTTGAACTAGGCCTTAACAGCTACAATAGCCTCCAAACTAGTACTTTCACTTGCCAGACTCTATCACCTTGCCAAATTGCCCATTACATTGCTACAGAAATAACTTTCTTAAATCAAAATCAATGTATGCCTCCTTACCGTCTTAAAAGCTTTCTATCACTGTCTACAGCCTACAGCTGAAAAACTAAGGGGCAGCACTTCAGCATGGAGTTGGGTTTCCACCTACCATCTTGGTTTCCTCTGGAGTGAATAGTTGCTTACAGCTCCAGGCTGTATCCATCACTGGGAATCACCCTCAAGCTGCAGGCAACTGGCTCCCCCAAGGATACACCACTTCCAGGAGATTCTCAGCTGCTAATAATTGACTGATGCCAAGATACAAAGGTCAGTCCCAATTACTTCAATTAAGCCCATTAATAAAAGAGCTGCCCAGCTGCAAAGGCTTTCCGTAGACTCGACCAAGTCCTCGGTGCAGATGCATCACAGGTTAGTTCTCTTTCTTTTTCTTCTTTTTATTTCTAAAGAGCTACCCTATAAATCTTCTGCATACAACTTTCCATCTCAAAACGTGTTTCCAGGGAATTTCATTTAAGAAATGCCGCAAAGAACCAAGACCAGAGGGAAGAACGCTTCCTGAACTGTAAGCTCTGGAGTAGGCCTGCCTATGCCCAAATCCTTTCTAAATCACTCTGTTCAGAATGAATTACTTCTCTCTGTACACATTGTATGTCCTCTAGCTCAGCATTTTCTTATACTGCTTAAATTACTGTGAGTTAATATGTTTGCCTTCCTTTAGGCCAAGGCCTATTATTTATTTCTCCTTACCTAATAACAGGAGGGTATAAGGTACTTCATTTCTAAACAAAAATTTAGGGATTCAATAAGTAAACATCATACGTAGCTTTACAAACATTTCTGAAACTGCTAGAAGTAAACTTGATGCCAGTTTCCCTGTACTTAGCTTTTATCACTCACTCCTTGGTATCTCTCTGACACCTTGGCCTAAGAACGAGGTGCTGGTGGTGGCTGAGTTGCTAAGTCATGTCCAACTCTTTGTGACCCGTGAACTGTAGCCCACTCGGCTCCTCTGTCCATGGGATTTCCCAGGCAAGGATACTGGGGTGGGTTACCGTCTCTTTCTCCAGGGGCTCTTCTCAACCCAGGAATCGAACCCATGTTTCCAGCATTGGCAGGTGGGTAGTTTACTGCTGAGTCACCAGGGAAGCCCAAGAACTGGGTGTCTTCCTTTATTTTCTCCGACATTGAAGTTTGCTTTTAAGACAAGTCCTGGGTTTTTTTATTAAAGGCTTATAAGGCCTTTCAAGACCTGAAAAAACACTTTCCTTGGCCTCACACTCCTTAATCTCGAAATCTAGCTTCATAGAACTATTTGCCATGTGCTGAAGACCTATACTTTCCTGTCTCGGTAAACAGGCTCACACTGGTTCCTCTACCAGGAATCCTCTCCTGAAATGTTAAAAAACCCTTCATGAAGAACTTGGCTCAAATGGCACCTCTCCTTATGAAGCTAATCCTGATGATACCAAGGAGAATTAATAATTTCTTTTTATATATTCTCATTTCCTCTGTCACATTCAACACATAGTAAGCACAGCATTACCTGTGCTACAGAATTTTGCCTATATTTCTATGGTGCATAATAAAACTCAGAAATTTCAGATTAGTAAATAGGATGATGGCTGTGCTTTCTCCTGGCCTCTGCTTCCTCCTTCTGTAATGTCCTGCCTACATTTCTATTAGTGCTCTTATCATGAAGCTTTGTCACTGCTTAATTTATGACCCATCTTCTTCATTAAAGTGTCAGCACCTGAGGCAGGATCCTCTCTTTTTGGTTTTAAAGTGTTTGGCCCATAGCAAAGGCTCATAATTTCTTGGTAAATATCTGTCAGCCCCACCAAACTGTGAGGCCGTGTACTATGCCTGCTTTCTTCATGGCCGTATCCCAAGAATCTCACATAATGCTCAGATCATGGCAGACAAGTCACACGTGTTTGTCTGAGGGATAAGTAAATCATAGCTTTTTGTCAATTTTCTGTGTTTTAGATATTGTTCATATTTAATTCTCTTTTCTACTTGGAAAACTACTTACATGCAAGAATTGTGACTCCTTTAAACTTCCTACCCTGAATATATTATAGGCTTTTAATATAGAAGTGTTCAATTAAAGAGTGTTGGTTTTCTACACAAAACAAACCAGTGTCCAGAGATTATAGTATAAATCTTAAGAGTTAAATTCTGATAAGATTTTCAGACTTGGCAAGCTAATAATTTGAGGCAGAGAAAAAGAAGACTTTAATATCACTTAGGGGCTTCCCTGGGGGCCCAGTGGTTAAGACATCACCTTCCAATGCAGGGGGAGGGTACAAGTTCAATCTCTGGTAGGGGAGCTAAGATCTCACATACCTCAGGGCCAAAAAACCAAAACATAAAACAGAGGCAATAAATTCAATTTATTTGAATTGAAGGTAAAATTTCAATAAAGGTAGGTAACAAATTCAATAAAGACTTTAAAATTGTTCATATAAAAAATTCTTAAATACTATCATTTAGTCTTATATTAAACATTTATTGGGTAACTAAAATGATTTTCTGAAATAAAAGGGTTTATTAATGCTGATTAATAGAGTTTCACAATCAGACCAAACTAAATTGGCAAGAAGGGAGAGGAGAATCACACAGTTCATGGTATAATGAAAATCATATTTTTCCTCTAATTACTTGGTGGTTTTTTATGACTTAATAACTCTGATTTCTCAGAAAATTGCAAATAAGAGATGACTCTTCCCATTCTAGTGGTCTTTTTTTCTCCCTACTATTGAAAACCCTCTTCCTGTGAGACAACCCAAGCATACATCATCTAAGACTTTTTTCAGACTATGCAAATATCTGTGGTTGTGTCTACACAGCATCAAAAGAATGAAATAAGCAAGTGAAAAAATCGGTTAATTTAGAAGTCTTTCAAATTCAAAGCAGAGATAATAGCCCATTGACAATATTTTTTTTTAATTTTTGATAATATGAGGAACCAATCTTTATTAGCTTCCTCATTTTGAAAAGCAAGATCCAAACTAGTATCCTTTAGCTATGCAAGGCATGTTGTCCATATTACACAGCATCTACTAAAACAAAGAGGAAAATTTAATGACCATAAAACATTGCAAAGAGTACACATTTTCTTGGGCTCTACTCAGTTCTTTAATGCTCTATATATACCTCTGCTGGGGCTTCCCTACTGGCTCAGAGGTAAAGAATGAGCGAGCCTAAGAATGCAGAAGACGTGGGTTCCATCCCTGGGTTGGGAAGACCCCCTGGAGTAGGAAATGGCAACCCACTCCAGTATTCTTGCCTAGAGACTCCTGTGGAGAGGGAAGCCTAGCAGGCTACAGTCCATAGGGTCTCAAAGAGTCAGACATGATTTAGCCAGTAAACAACCACAATTTACCTCTACTAGTATTATCATATATTTAGTAAAGGTTTATCTCTGAAGAAGAACATAAAGTTCTTCTTTATGTTCCTTGAAGACATGAACTGTCCTCTACATTTTTATCTTCTATATCACTATCCTAAGTGCCTAGTCTATAAGAATAACTATTAATTTAATAAATTAAATAATGATTTGTTCTATAGTGTATACAAATATGATGATATGTTTGGATAGAGCTTGATTAGTAACTTAAACCATGTTAGTTCTGCTAAAGCACATGCAGCTGAATACTACTAGGCTGTTACTGTTAAAATATTGTCATTATGTTGTAAGATTGCTTAAACATAAGGCGAAGAGTTTTAAATATGTGACAGTCAAGTGAAGACCTAGTATGCAGCTCTTAACCCAAAGCGTCGTCTAAGCCCCAGAAGCTATAATCAGCCTTTATGAAGAGTCCTCATTATCAAGTGAGACAGTTTTAAGACTATTTAAAGTCTATTACATTTTTAGCTCTGATACAGGGTATACTATAATAGGTGACCCCTTGTAAGTCAGAACTGTAATATGTCTCTGACCTTTGAAGTCCATCAAAGAGATCCTGTAAATAAGAACCAGATAATTATGAATCTTTTAATTGGTTTTGTGATGTTTGTGACTACATTTCAATATGAACTCTCCCTCTTGTTTTTGATACTGGGTAGGCCATCTAGTGAAGGCCAAGGACCAGGACAGGAGTGGTGAGTAGATAGGTCTAAGGGCACAGAACTGGTATGGTTTACAGAATAATCTATGGACCCTCTAAGCAACCTATATGTAAACATTATTTAATTCAAAAAACAGGTCTGTGACATAGGGCACTATTATTGTTCTCATTTTACAGATGAGAAAATTGAAGGACACAGTTCAAGGAACTTGACCAAGGTGACGCAAACCGTAAGTAGCAAAGCCTGGATCCAAGTGCTGACAGGCTGGCTTTCTGATCTCTCTTTTCCTATCTTCTGGGGCTTCGCAGAGTGTCTGAATGTAACTGGTGCTCAGTGAATGGAAGGAGGAAATAATGGATAGATGGATGAATGGGTGGGTAGATAGATGTTTTGATGATGTGTGGAAGCTAGAAAGTCCTGTAAATAATGCTATCAAGTTAGAAAAAACATGATTTTGGATTTCCTGAAATAATATTTTGATTCACAAAATTATAAGTCAGTCAGAGGCAGGTACTACTTTACTAGGAAGAGAAGGAGTCAATATCAAGGAATAAGATAGTAGGAGTCAGGGTTGGAATTAGTAGACAGTAGAATACAAAGTTTACAAAGTGCCCTACAAGGAGATAAAAATATGAAGTTCAGCTTTGAGAATGTTATAATCAAATATATACAAAAGAATCAGGGAAAAGTTTAAGTAACAGGTTTTTTGTTTCTTTTTGTTGTTGTTCTTTATACTAGAAAAGGAAAAGCTTCTAAGAATTTAGTTTGTTTAGAAATTTCTTTCTAGGATCACTTTTTTTTTTTTTTTTAATTTTTCTTCATAAAGGACTGACAGGGCAAGGAAATAGATCTCTGATGTCAACACACATCACCTAACTAGCTTAAAAACTAGTTTTGAATATCTTTAAAACAAAAATTTCAAAGAGTTGAAAAGTTGGCAAAACTCATCTGGCCATTTTGGAAATTAGTATGTTTTTTCTGTATATTATATATATTTTATTATGCTTATAAAGTCAATGGTTATAAAATTCATTTGATACTTATAAGCTCACATGGTCATTCATGTAAAAAAATCATTTATATTAATTTGTTTCCTTAATATTCATGAGTGATCTGGCTTTGCAAATTCTTCTAATCCACGGGCAATTACTATGTTTGAAGTCTTGCTGTGTAGATACATTATGGTATGTGGGCTTTTCACACTGGAGGGAAATTATACAAGTGGAAGACTGTGACCAAGATTTGAACAGTTATATGACCCAAACCAAATGCTAGAGAACTGTATAAATTTCCAGAGTGGAAGCAAAAGATAAATGCCAGATTCCAACCACACATGGTTGTGAAAATTTTCAAAGGAAAATTCCAAGAAGCCAAAATTCTACTGTTCCCTTTGTAGTTGTTTGAAAATAAAGCAACCAGATGGGATCCCTTTATTTGCACATCTGAAAGTATGCAGCAGTGTGGCAAATGGCTTTCTGAAATGAATAAATAAGGTCCTTTTTGGAATCATTGATTTATAGACTTTGAAGAGTTCTTAGGAGGGTATCATCCTATTTCAAGTGAAATTACACTTTAACCATTTAAGAGGAAAGAAATTCTGTTTTAAAAGAAATCCAGAGAGGTATAAAATAATCTTTAGAGCACATTAGAAATGTTTCCAGAATGATAACTGTGACTTATTGAATGTCAACTTTCAGATATCATGTTAAGCATTTGCACATCTGTTCAATGACATCTCAAGGATGATACTGTCACCATTTTACAGACTAGAACATGAGTCTTAGAGGATCTAAGCAATTTGCCCCTCAAACCTGCCAATTATTAGGGGCCAGAGTTCCAAACCAGTTACATCTGGTTTCACAGTTAGAGCTTTTCCCCCCACATTACCACTGACCTTCACTCATTAGATGGACCCCAAATTCATCATGCTGCATTTTAGATTACCCTCTACTATCATCAAAATGGCAGGAGAATATATTTTGTGTATTGTCACGTCTACATTATATGATTTAACCTCATTTGAACATAACGTTCCTTCTGACGTGTATACAAATTGAGAGAACCAACTGATATCTATAATCTTAGTGGTGGTTTCTAACTAATGTAGACTGAGCTTGAAAGTTGTAATGCAGCAGTAAAAGATAAAAATCTTTCGTATTTACTCTTAGAGCTTCATTTTACTCTTCTATTTGATTTTGTATCATATGATGAGTATTTTTTGTGAAATGGATAATTGTTCTCATTTCTTCACTCACTGGTGTGATCTTTGTGGTGTGGTAGAATAGGAAGAGAATATGCCCTCCACATGCACACTTTTACACTTTTATTGCACATGCATATGTGAACCAATACTTAATAGTGCTTGCCTTTGAACATCACAGAAGTGATATCATACTGTACACAGTCTTCTAAAACTCCTTTTCATTTCTATTAATAAATGACTATAGGTTGCACAGTGGTAAAGAATGTGCCAGTGCAGGAGATGCAAGAGATGTGGGTTTGATCCCTGGGTAGAGAAGATCCCCTGAAGAAAATGGCAACCTACTTCAGTATTCTTGCATGGAAAATCCCATGGAAAGAGTAGCCTGGAAGGCTCTAATCCATTGGGTCACAAAGAGTTGGACACAACTAAATGACTGAACAAACGTATTTAACCATTTTCATGTTCTATGTGTGGTTGTGGTTCTTTGATTTTTAACCACTGTATACAACTGTATTGTATGAAAGAAAGTGAAAGTGTTAGTTGCTCAGTGGCATCCAACTTTTTGTGATCCTATGGACTGTAACCCACCAGGCTCCTCTGTCTATGGAATTCTCAAGGCAAGATGACTGGAGTGGGTTGCCATTTCCTTCTCCAGGGAAACTTCCTGAACCAGGGATTGAACCTGGGTCTCCTTTATTCTCCCATCTATGAATAGTTGTGTTTAGTTATGTTCTGTCTAGTCATATGCCTGTACACTTCTCTTGGTGAACATAAATGAGAGTTTCTCAGATTTATATAAATAGAAAGTTGCAGAACATGCAAAAAAGTGTATTCCACGTGGTTGCACCAATACAGTCTCCAGCAGTATGTAAGAATTCAAAGCAAGTGACATAATTTGACTTACTAAACTTCTAGCAATGTGTGGGTGTTGTATCTCATGTGGATTTTATTTGCATTTTCCTGATTTTTAATCAGATTGAGCATATTTTCATAAGCTTTTTGCTTTCCTATGTTTTTCCTTTGTTGAAAGGTTGTTGATATTTTTGGTCATTTCACTATTGGGATTTTTTTTTTTTAAATTTTTAGTAATCTGTAGCATTTCTCTAGTCTTGAGGCAAATTCACTGTTACATTTCTTAAAAATATGTTCTTTAGATTTTGATTTGCTTTCACTCTTTTCATGATGTAGTTTGATAAAAAGTTATTTTAAAGCAGTTAAATTTCTAATCTTTTCTCCATTTTTAGAGATTTTGTGTCTTATTTAAAAATCCTTCCACATCCTGAACTCTTGATAGTCAACTTTATGTTATCATCTATACATTTGAAATTCACCTTTCTTATTTAAATTTTTAATCCATTTGGAAATGATTTTGTGTAAACAGTGCAATCAGTTCCTCTGCATAGATAACCAAATGCTTCAGCACCATGTAGTGAATATGCATAATTTTCCTCAGTGATCTGTAAAGACATTTCTATCAGATAGCAAATTACCATAAATTTATGGGTCTATCTCTTGTCTCTATATACTCTTCCATTGCTCAATGTTCCTATCACTGTATTAAAACCAAACTCTTAATTATCATTACTTTTTAAATGTCTCATTTTCTGGTGAGCAAATGATCTTTTTTTTTTTTTTTTTTTGCTTTTCATTAGAAATGGCTTGGCTGACTTTTGATTTTGCTCTTCCATATATTTTCCAATAAATATATGAAGCATTTTAAATTTTTTAAAACAAATATTTTTATTGACTTGCATTGTAACTAAAGATAGATTTTCAGAAAATTGACACTTTGGTGACATTGGTCTTTCTATTCATTGCCAAGGTTTCACCCTTCCTTTGATTTAGATCTCTTTAATGTCTGTCATAAAAATTTATAACTGTCTGCACAAAAGCCTGAAGTATCCATTTTGGGGTTTATTCTTGGATCTATATTTAGTTCTATGATGAATGATACACTTCTATAAATTACATTTCCTATTTGTTACAAATGCAGCTTGCTTTTGTACATAGATCTTACTGCATGATACCAGCATTTTAAACTTCTTTATGAATTCTAATAGCTTGTCTACAGATATATTGGGGTTTTTCAAGTTGACAATACCATAATCTGGAAATGAAAGTTTTGTACCTATCTTTCAGTATCTATATACTTAATGTTTCTTTCTTTGTTTGTTTACCAAATGGCAAAGTTCATGGTATGTCCAGATTTGCAAGTAGACAGGCTTCCTGCATCTTGAGAAACCATTCTGGGGACTTAGTATCAAAAGAATCAGGTTTAGGCAGAAGGGTGTATCGATTTTGCATTCTACTCTCAGCATACAAATCTGCCTGGAAGCTGAATGGCCTAAGTAATTGTCTAGCCAGAGACCTCCCCATGGGACCTGGATCTTATCCAGATGTTTGCAATTAAAAGAATGTGAGTTAGAAAAGCTGCAAAGCTCTATGGTGATAATTCTCAGCCATGCCTTCACTTAAGTCTTATGCAGAAGGTCTTAAAAATGTTAATACCAGGGCACTATCTCAGAAAAATTAAATCAGAATCTCTGGTAGTGGGACCTAGGGATTAGTATTTTTTTAATTTAAACTAGAAACAATCAAAACCAGTTCACCCATTTCTCCCACCTCCCACTTTTGGCAGTTACCAATCTGTTCCATATCTATGAACTTGGTTTTGTTATTTGTTTATAGATTCCACATATGAAATCATACAGTATTTGTCTTTCTCTGCTTGACTTATTTTACTTAGTAACACCCTCAAGGTTCATTAATGCTGTGACAAATTCATTTCATTTTTCATTTCACTTTGTATAGATTTAGATATCATTTTTTATAGCTGAATAATATTTCATTGTGTGTATGTATATCTATCACAACATTTTTATCCACTCATCCATCAATGGATACTTAGGTTGCTTCCGAATCTTGACTATTGTAAATAATACTTCAGTGAATGTGGGGGTACATGTATCTTTTTGAGTTAGTGCTTTTATTTTCATTAGATAAATTCCCAGAAGTAGAATTGCTGGGTAGTTCAGTTTTAATTTTTTTTAAGAAACTCCCCACTATTTTCCATAGTGGCTTTACCAATTTACATTCCCATCAATGCTCAAGGGTTCCCTTTTCTCTATATCCTGGTCCGCACTTGTTCTTTCTTATCTTTTTGATAATAGCTGTTCTAAGTGGGAGGTGATATCTTGGTTTTTGTTTTTATTTGCATTTTCCTGATGATTAATGATGATTATTTTTTCATGTTTGTGTTGGGTATCACTATATCTTCTTTGGAAAAGTGTCTGTTTAAAACTTCTGCCCATGTTTAATCAGATTGCTCACTTTTGGTTCTGTTATTGAGTTGTCTGAGTTCTTTATACATATTGGATACTAGCCCCTTATCAGTTGTATCATGTGCAAATATTTTCTTCCATTTAGTCAGTAGCCTTTTCATTTTGCTAATGGTTTTCTTGCCATGCAGGAGCTTTATAGTTTGATGTAGTCCCACTTGTATGTTTTTGCTCTTGTTGCTCTTGGCTTTGGGATCAGATTTAAAATCATTCCCAAGACTTAGGTTAAGGAGCTTACTACTTTTTCTTCTAAGAGTTTTACAGTTTCAGGTCTTACACTCAAGTCTTTAATTCACTTTGAGTTAATTTTTATATATGGTTTCAGTTCAGTTCAGTTGTTCAGTCGTGTCCAACTCTTTGCGACCCCATGGGCTGCAGCACACCAGGCCTCCCTGTCCATCACCATCTCCTGGAATTTATTCAAACTCATGTCCATTGAGTCAGTGATGCCATCCAACTATCTCATCCTCTTTCATCCCCTTTTCCTCCTGCCTTCAATCTTTCCCAGCATCAGGGTCTTTTCAAATGAGTCAGTTCTTCGTATCAGGTGGCCAAAGTATTGGAGCTTCAGCTTCAGCATCAGTCCTTCCAGTGAATATTCAGGACTGATTTTCTTTAAGATGGACTGGTTGGATCTCCTTGCAGTCCAAGGGACTCTCAAGAGTCTACACCAACAGCACAGTTCAAAAGCATCAATTCTTCAGTACTCAGCTTTCTTTATAGTCCAACTATCACATCCATACATGACTACTGGAAAAACCATAACTTTGACTAGATGGACCTTTGTTGGCAAAGTAATTTCTCTGCTTTTTAATATGCTACCTAGGTTGGTCGTAACTTTCCTTCCAAGGAGTAAGCATCTTTTAATTTCATGGCTCCAATCACCATCTGCAGTGATTTTGGAGCCCAAAATAATAAAGTCTGACACTGCTTCCACTGTTTCCCCATCTATTTGCCATGAAGTGATGGGACCAAATGCCATGATCTTAGTTTTCTGAATGTAGAATTTTAAGCCAAATTTTCCATGCTCCTCTTTCACTTTCATCAAGAGGCTCTTTAATTCCTCTTTGCTTTCTTCCATAAGGGTGGCGTCATCTGCATATCTGAGGTTATTGATATTTCTCCCGACAATCTTGATTCCAGCTTGTGCTTCATCCAGCCTGGCATTTTGCATGATATATCCTGCATATAAGTTAAATAAGCAGGGTGACAATATACAGCCTTGACGTGCTCCTTTCCTGATTTGGAAACATTCTGTTCCATTGATCTATGTGTCTGTTTTAATTACTATAGCTTTGTTATATTATTTTGAAATTCTAGCATGATGCATCTAGCTTTGTTCTATCTTAAGATTGTTTTGATGATTTGCAGTCTTTTGTGGTTCCATACAATTTTGAAGGTTTGTTTGTTCTATTTCTGTGAAAATGCTATTGGAATTTTGACAATATTGCATTGAATTTGTAGATTGCTTTGGGTAGCATAGACATTTTAACAGTATTAATTCTTCCAGTCTATGAGCATAAAGTATCTTTCCATTTATTTGTGTCTTCTTTAATTTTCATCATTGATGTCTGATAGGTTTCAATTTACAGACCTTTTACCTCCTTGGTTAAATTTACTTACAGATATTCTTTTTGTTGTAACTGCAAGTAGGATTTTCTTAATTTTGCTTTCTGATAGTTTTCTATTAATGTATAGAATCGTGACAGGATTTTGTGTATTGTCTGTGTTCTGCAAATTTTCTGAATTCATTTATTAGTTCTAAATTTTTAATGGAGTATTTAGGGTTTTCTATATAAGTCATCTGCAAATAGTGAAATTCTTATTTTTTCCTTTCCAATTTGGATATTTTTTTATTCTTGCCTAATTGCTCTGGCTAGGACTTTTCAATAGTATGTTGAATAAAAGTGGTGAAAGTGGGCAACCTGGTCTTGTTCTGGATCTTAAAGTTTTCGCTTTCACCATTGAGAGTGATGTTAGCTGTGGGCTTGTCATATAGGGCCTTTACTATGTTGAAGAACATTCCCTCTATTTCATTTTGTTGGGAGTTTTCATCATAAATTAATTTTGAATTTTGTCAAAAGGTTTTCCCGCATCCACTGAGATAATCATATGATTTATTCCCTTGGAATAAATCAGTTGATCACAGTGCATGATCTTTTAATGTATTATTGAATTCAGTTTGCTAGTATCAAAGATTTTTGTATATATGTTCATCAGGGACATTGATCTATACTTTTACATCTATTTCTTATCTTACTCTGCTAGATAGGACCTACATTAAACTACTAAAAAGAAGCGGTTATATTAAATACTGCTTTCTTGCTCGTGATTTCAGAGGGAAAACTTAAAACGTTTAACCATTAAGAACTGTATTTGACATAGGTTATTGGTGGGTTTTGGTAAAGATTTTCTCTGTTTCAAATTTGATAAGAATTTTATTATCATGGAATGTTGAATGTTATGGAATACTTTACTCCAGTGATTGAAAGAATTATATAGTTTTAGTCTTTATTCTCATAAATGGTGAGTGAAATTTATTGGTTCATTATTATTTTTAAAACATGTATTTTTTTCATTTGTCTTAGTAACTTTGATCATCATTAGTTGTCTTCTTTTTACATGACTTGTCAGATTTTTATCTATATTCTTAAAAGAGATTGGAATGTGCTCTCTCATAATGTCCTTTTCTAACTTTGTTATCAAGGTTACACTGACTTCATTAAATGACTTGGGAATTGCTAACATTCTTTCTGGTCTCTGGAAAAATATGTGAGAATTATTATCTCTTCACTGAAAATTTAGTAGAACTGGTATATAAAACATTCAAGGTGGTTGTTTTCTTTGTGGGAAGATTATTGATTATAGATTTAGTTACTAATTTTAGGACAATTCACACTTCCTATTTTCCCTTCATTTGGTTTCAGTTTTGTGTTCTTTCTAAGAATTCATCTATTTTGTTAGTGCCATAAACATTTTCTATTAATTTTCCTGTTGAACTCTTAATCTTTCCAGTTTTTACTCTATCTTCAGTTATGCATTTTTAAAATCCATAATATGATTCCTAACTCCTTCATTCTCCAGTCTCATCAGAGATTTGCTCAATTAATCTTTTAAAGAAATCATTTCTGTCCTTTCCAATCTCCTTTTTCTTTACTACACCCATCATTCTTTTCTTGGTTTTATTCTATTGTTCTTTTTCTTATTAACGTTGATGTCTAACTTACTTAATATTAGCCTCCTTTACAAATCCTGGCACTGCTCTCTACATGTTGCTTTCCCTGTATACCACAGATCTTGATATGGAGTAACCTAACCATCATCCAGTTCTCCATATTACTATATTTTATTTTTTATGTTTCTGATACTGAATTTCTTTAGAAGTACAATTTTTAATTTTCAAATGTTTGATATGTTCAGTCGTGTCTGACTCTTCATGACCCCATGGACTGCAGCACGCCAGGCTTCCCTGTCCATCACCAACTCCCGGACCTTGCTCAAACTCACATCCATCGAGTCAGCAATGCCATCCAACCAGCTCATCCTCTGTCGTCCCCTTCTCCTCCTGCCTCCAATCTTTCCCAGCATCAGGGTCTTTTCCAATGAGTCAGTTCTTTGCATCAGGTGGCCAAAGTATTGGAGTTTCAGCTTCATCATTAATCCTTCATCATCAGTCCTTCCAATGAATATTGAGAATTTATTTCCTTTAGGATTGATGGGTTGGATCTCCTTGCAGTCCAAGGGACTCTCAAGAGCTTCTTCCAGTACCACAGTTCAAAAGCATCAGTTCTCCAATGCTCAACTTTATGATCCAACTCTCACATCCATACACGACTACTGGAAAAAACATAGCTTTGACTAGACAGACCTTTGTTGGCAAAGTATGTTTTTTAATATGCTGTCTAGGTCAGTCATAGCCTTTCTTCCAAGGAGTAAGCGTCTTTTAATTTCATGGCTGCAATCACCATCTGCAGTGATTTTGGAGCCCAAGAAAATAGTCTCTCACTGTTTCCATTGTTTCCCCACCAGTTTGCCATGAAGTGATGGGACCAGATGCCATGATCTTCATTTTTTGAGTGTTGAGTTTTAAACCAGCTTTTTCACTCTCCTTTTTTACTTTTATCAAGAGGCTCTTTAGTTCCTCTTTGCTTTCTGCCGTAAGGGTGGTGTCATCTGCGTATCTGATGTTATTGATATTTCTCCTGGCAATCTTGGTTCCAGTTTGTGCTTCATCCAGGTTGGCATTTCGCATGATGTACTCACTCTTCATATAAGTTAAATAAGGCAGGATGACAATATACATCCTTGTTGTACTCCTTTCCCAATTTGGAACCAGTCCATTGTTCCGTGTCTGGTTCTAACTGTTGCTTCTTGACCTGCATACAGATTTCTCAGGAGGCAGGTAGGTGGTCTGGTATTCCCATCTCTTGAAGAATTTTCCACAGTTTGTTGTGATCCACACAGGCAAAGACTTTGGCATAGTGAATAAAGCAGAAGTAGTTATTTTTCTGGAACAAATCCATAAACTTAATACATACGTATGGAATCATTTACTTATTATAAGTGAATATAATCTTATTGCAATTTACTCCTATCCTAATTGAACTGAGATGGGCTGTGTGACACCAGTATGATGTGTTTTGCATATCAGGTTTTTGAAGTTTGTTGAGACATATTTTATGAGTTAATAATACATACACACCTTCCCTGGTGGCTCAGTCTGTAAAGAATTCGCCTGCAATGCAGGAGACCTGGGTTCAGGAAATGGTAACACACTTCAGCATTCTTGCCTGGAGAATCCCATGAACAGAGAAATCTGGCAGGCTACAGTCCATGGGGTCGCACAGAGGCAGACACAACTTAGCGATTAAACCAACACCAATACATACACAGTCAATTAATGTTTTTATGTGTTGGAGAAGAATGTATATTCTCTTATAATAAGTAAATGATTCCATACATACCTATTGATTTAAATTTATTGATTTTTGTGGCTCAATTCTTACAATTGTATTTGTGTGACCTTTGACAGTAAAGAGGAGTATATAAGTTCTTCATAATGGTAATGTGCTTATTTATCCCTCTATAAATTTCTTGCAAATATATTGAGGTGATTTTATTAGGTGCATGTTAGTTTAGAATGATAGTATCTTCTTGGTGAGCTGAGCTTTTTAAATTGAACTTTTAACAATGTGTGATTACCTTTTCTATTTCTACTTATGTTTGGGGGTTTTATTTTATGTTATTAATATAGTCAAACCATTTCTTCTAAACATCCCTTCATTTTTCACTTTCCCAAGTTACATTTTTCTCCTTATTCTTGGATTTTAACTTAAATTTTTTTTTAATTTAAGGATAATTGCTTTATAGAATTATGTGGTTTTCTGTCATACATCAACAAAAATCAGCCATAGGTACACACATGTTCCCTCACTCCCATCTCCTTCCCCACCCCACCCTTCAGCCTGTCACAGAGCCCCTGTTTGAGTTCCCTGAGTCATAGAGCAAATTCCCATTGGCTATCTGTTTTACACATGGTATTATAAATTTCTATGTTACTCTCTCCATACATCTCCCATTATCTCTCCTCTCCTCCCACCTTGTCCATAGGTCTGTTCTCTATGTCTGATTCTCCACTGCTGCCCTAAAAATAAATTCATCAGTGCCATCTCTTCAGATTCCATATATCTGTGTCAGTATATGATATTTATATTTCTCTTTCTGACTTACTTCACTCTGTATAATGGGCTCTAGCTTTGTCCACCTCATTAGAACAGATTCAAATGCATTCCTTTTAATGGCTGAGTAGTATTCCATTGTATATATGTACCACAGCTTCTTTATCCATTCATCTGTCAATGGACATCTAGGTTGCTTCCTTGTTCTAGCTACTGTAAATAGTGCTGCCATAAACATTGGGGTACATGTGTCTTTTTCAGTTTTGATTTCCTCAGGGTACAAGCCTAGGAGTGGTATTGCTGGTTCATGGTGGTTTTATTCCTAGCTTTTTAAGGAGTCTCCATACCATCTTCCATAGTGGCTGTATCAATTTATATTCCCACCAGCAATGCAAGTGTTCCCTTTTCTGCACACCCTCTCCAGCATTTATTGTTTTTAGACTTTCTGATGAGGGCCATTCTGACTGGTGTGAGGCGGTATCTCATTGTAGTTTGATTTGCATTTCTCTGATAATGAGTGATTTTGAGCATCTTTTTATGTGCTTGTTAGCCATCTGTATGTCTGATTTGGAGAAATGTCTCTTCAGGTCCCTTTCCATCTTTTTGATTAGGTTGTTTTCTTTTCTGGTATTGAGTTGTATAAGCTGTTTGCATATTTTGGAACTTAATTCTTTATCAGTTGTTTCCCTTGCTATTATTATCTCCCATTCTGAGGGTTGTCTTTTCACCTTATTTGTAGTTTCCTATGCTGTGCGAAAGCTTTTCAGTTTAATTAGGCCCTGCTTGTTTATTTTTGTTTTTATTTCCATTACTATAGGAGATGGGTCATAGAAGATCTTGCTTTGATTTATGTCATCAAATGTTCTGCCTGTTTTCCTCTAAGATTTTTATAGTTTCTGGTCTTACATTTAGGTCTTTAATCTGTTTTGAGTTTATCTTTGTGTATGGCTTTAGGTAGTGATCTAACTTCATTCTTTTGCATGCAGCTGTCCAGTTTTCCCAGAACCATTTATTGAAGAGACTGTCTTTGCCCCATTGTATATTCTTGCCTCCTTTGCCAAAAATAAGATGCCCATAGGTGCATGGGTTTATTTCTGGGTTCTCTATCTTGTTCCATTGGTCTATATTTCTGTTTTTGTGCCAGTACCATACTGTCTTGATAACTGTAGCTTTGTAGTATAATCTGAAGTCAGGAAGGTTGATTCCTCCAGCTCCATTCTTCTTTCTCAAGACTGCTTTGGCTATTCAGGGTCTTTTGTGTTTCCATATGAATTGTGAAAATTTTGTTCTAGTTCTGTTAAAAAAACAAACAAACAAACAAACAAAAAACATTGGTAATTTGATAGGGATTGTGTTGAAGCTGTAGATTGCATTGAATTTTAACTTTTAAGCCAGTTGAATAATTATGTTTAGTGTGATTATATTTGAAATGTTTTATCAACATCTTTGTGTACTGTCACAACTTTTTCTATGCTTTCTCTTTACTCTTGCCTTTTTTGGAATAGTTATTTTTGCTTGTTTTCCTTTTTTTTTTTTTCCTTCTAGTGTTTGGAAGTTATATATTCTATTTCTAGAATGTTGAAATACTACCTGTGAAAATTTAATATGTCAATCTACCACATGTATAATACAATAATCTTATATAATTTTGACTATAATAAAACTAATGCCAATCTGTTGGCTAATTTTGCCCATATTTCCTTTTTTTTAAAATTTTAATCAGAAAAAAATGGAAATTTTTGTCATTTTATAAAATATATGTTTATTCCTTTGTTCCTTTGTGCATCTATATTTTCTATTTCAAATCACTTTTCTTTTAAAAAAAATGTTGTGGAAACCATTTCCCTGAGTTCACAATTCTAAGTTGAAGTTTATTTTGCTTAACACTCTGAAGATACAATCCCACAGTCTTCTGATTTTAATATTGCTCTTGAGAGATCTGGTATCTGAATAAATGTTTCTTCAGAGGTGATTTTTTTTTCTCTCTGTCTATTAAAAATAGTGCCTTTAGTTGAGGATATAACTTTTTTATTTACAAGTTAAAATATTATAAAATTTTAGAGATTCATCAAATAGACACTAATGACACTTAAGAAGCATTTACTATTGGGAAATGCTGTTCATGTAGAAGGATCATTAAATGATATGATGACAGTTATTCAGACTGTTTCCCTCCTCCCCAAATGGCCTTTTATCTTTTACTGTTCTAAAATTCTACTTAGGTTGAAGTTGTGTTTTTCATAAAATTTTTTGTGGCAGAATCTTTATTTTCACTCAGATACTTCTAAAGTCATTCTCCAGAAAGGCCTTTCCTAACCACTTCATCTAGAGTAATTATTCACTGATTACTCATTCTAATTTAGTTGGCCATTCATCACCATATACCCTAATTTAATTCTGTGAACTGTACTCACCACTATCTGATATTTTCTGTTTGCTGTCTGTCTTTTCACAGTAAAACATAATACCTGTGAGGACCAAACTTTGTTACTGATCACTGCAGCCCTACAGTTTAGAAAAGTATCTGGCACACAAGAAGTTTTCAGTATATTTGCTAAATTTCTGAATGAAATACATGTAACATGTATATACTCTGGAAAATATTATAAGTATTATATCTTATCTACTACACTTAGGGAGTGAAGTGAAAGTCGCTCAGTCATGTCTGACACTTTGTGACCCCATGCACTGTAGCCTGCCAGGCTCCTCTGTCCCTGTCCATGGAATTCTTCAGGCAGGAATCCTGGAGTGGATGGCAGTTCCCTTCTCCAGGGGATCTTCCCCAACCCAGTGATTGAACCTAGGTCTCCCGCATTGCAAGCAGATACTTTACCATCTGAGCCACTAGGGAAGCCCTGATATCTGTTAATAGTTCATTTACCAAGATGAATGAACCCTTTAATTATTGTCTAAGATATGTCTTAGCAGCCAGAAGATGAGAAATATAAGGAGGAAGATATAAAAAAATACCACTAGAAGATCTGGCTTCCCTGCCTGCTCAGCAGTAAAGAATTTGCCTGCAATGCTGGAGCCACAGGAGATGCAGGGTCAATCCCTGTGTTGGGAAGATCTCTTGGAGGAAGAATTGACAACCCACTCCAAGTATTCTTACCTGGAAAATGTCACAAGGACAGATGAGTGTGGTGGGCTACAGTCCACGGTGTCTCAAAGTGTCGGACACAACTGAGCAACTGAGAATGAGCTATGATCTACTGGAAGATCACAAAATGAGGAACACTAAAAACAAACTTGCCCAAATTCTCTCATGATGCTTTAATCTTTGGGAGGGAAAAGTCATTCTGAGAACAAGTTGTTAAAAAACTAGACATTCGTATCTTTCAATATTATGTTTAATGTAAAATTCCTTCTCCTGTTTTCTTGTTTTGTTATTATAGGGCTCTAGTTTTTTAAACACTTATTTAATACTTAACTTTTATTTAACAATTAGTAAGCGAAATTGTTACAACTCAGTGGTGAGAAGTGTGGCAAATGAGGAGTGAAAGTGAACCAGTGTTAGAAATCAATACTCTAGTTTGGGAGTAGCAAATAAATAGCTCTTACTACAACTGATACCCATGGAGTCATAACTAATCAATTGTGCACTCAGGTTTGATTAGTGGAGGAGAAGGGGATGACAGAGGATGAGATGGTTGGAGGCATCATTGACTCAATGAACATGAGTTTGAGTAAATTCCAGCAGTTGGTGATGGACAGGGAAGCCTGGTGTGCTGCAGTCCATGGGGTTGCAAAGAGTCAGACACAACCGAGTGACTGAACTGAACTAAAATGAAAGTGACCAGTAAGATATGAAGCTAGTTTTGATAGCTAGCCATCATGGCAGTCAACACTGGGAGTTGGAGAGATCAAGTAGCAAATCAGATCTATCTGATCACTGTCAGAATCAGCTGAGAAGGTGATTACTGAATACAGGAAGAAAAGAACAATTTCTTCCCTCCCAGCTCTCTTGAGCTGTTGAGCCACTCCCCAGGGACTCATTAAACCAGCAGAGAAGGATTTGAAAGAGAAACGGATTCCACACATTCTGCCATTTCCTTATGGTTATTGGGATCCTATTTACCCTTCAGAATGGGAGGCCTTGGCAAACATCTATAACATTCATGTTTTAAGAACATCTACTCTTTTTAATAATACATAATGATTCAAACAGCTGGAGTTCCTTCCTTTCAATAAAAGCCACATTCGTTTTTGGTCTCTTCTTCCTTTACTTATTGTCTCATTATTTGATGAGAAGTGTCATTAGTGGGTTGAAAAAAGACATAATCCATCTCACAGCTGTTTGCCTATTCTCTGTTCTCAGTGATGGTTGTTGACCAAGAAACATATCAACCAAGAGGGCTGTCCAACAGAGCATAAAACTTATACACTGAACTCTGTCTTTTCCCAAAATGAGTTTAATTATTCAATCTTTTGTTAATGTGATAAATCTACAGTTAAAACTTTTCTGTTTTATTGAGATATAATTGACATTCAGCACTGTGTAAGGTGTTCAGCATAATGATTAGACTTCATATGTTGTGACACAATTACCACAATAAATTTAGTTAACATGATCATCTCACATGTTAGATACCAAAAAGATTTTTCTTTCCTTATGCTAAGAACTGTTAGGACCTTCTCTTAGCACTGCTATATGGTATGTAAGAAGGATATTAAATATAATCATCACATTATACCCCTAGTGAAGTGAAAGTCACTCAGTCGTGTCTGACTCTTTGTGACCCCATGGACTACACAGTCCATGGAATTCTCTAGGCCAGAATACTGGAGTGGGTAGCCTTTACCTTCTCCAGGGGATCTTCCCAAACCAGGGATCGAACCCAGGTCCCCTGCATTGCAGGCTGATTCTTTACCAGTTGAGCTACCAGGGAAGACCTATATCCCTCCTAGTACTTAAACTGGAAGTTTGTAGCTTTTGACCACCTTTGCTCAATTCTCCCCTCTTCCCAATTCCCACTTCAACTATTCAAAAATCGGATCTTTTTTTTTTTTTTCAATCAGTTTGGGGATTTAAAATTTTTTTTTAGATTCCACCTGTGAGATCACAGTGTGCCTTTCCCTCTCTGACTTATTTCACTTAGTATAATGCCCTCAAGGTCAAACCATGTTTCTGCAAATGGCAGGGTCTTCTTTTTTCGTGGCTTAATAATATTCCATCACACACACATATATGTGTGTATATATATATATGCACATACACCACAAATTCTTCATACATCATCAGGCCCTTAGGTTGCTTCCATGTCTTGGCTATTGCAAATAACACTGCTATGAACATAGGGATGTAGGTATCACTTCAACAAAGTTTTCATTTCCTTCAGATATATACTCAGAAGTAGAATTGCTGGAACATATGAAAGTTTCTATTTTAAATTATTTGAAGAATATCCATACTGTTTTTCATAGTGGCTGCACCAATTTACATTCTTGCTGAGAATACACAAGTCTTCTCTTTTCTCTGTTTCCTCACTTACACTTGTTATCCCTTGTCTTTTTAATGCTGAGCATTCTAATAGACCAGAGGTGATATCTCATTGTAGCTTTTGATTTACATTTCCTTTTTGATTAGTGATGTTGAGTACATTTTCATGTACCTTCTGGCCATCTGAATTTATCTTCTTTGTAAAAATGTCTGCTCAGGTCTTTGCTCATTTTTATTTTTGAGTTTTAATTTTTTCTATTGAGTTCTGTGAGTTTGTAATATTTTGGCTATTAACCCCTCATCAGATAAATGATTTGCAAATGTTTTTCCATAATGTAGGGTGTCTTTTCATTTTTTTAATGTTTTTTTTTTGCGTTTTATTTTTCTGTATAGAAAGAAGCTTTTTAGTTTGTAGTTGCACCTGTTCGTTTTTCATTTTGTTGCTTGTGCTTTAGGTGGCAGGTTAAAAAATATTTATCATTACTAAGACCCATATGAAGGACCTTTTGTCATGTGTTTTCTTCTAGGGATTTATGATTTCTGGTTTTACATTTAAATCTTTGCATCCATGCATGCTAAGGCACTACTATTTCAAATTAATTTTGTGAGTGTTAAGGATCTAGACATTATTTGAGAGAGAAAAAGATGGCGGAGGAATAGGTGGATGTGAAGTACGTCTCTCCACAGATACATCAGGAATACACCTTCAGACACAGAAGTACATCCAGAACACCAGATGAGAGTGGACACGAGTACCTGACCACTGGAAAAGAATATACAGAACCAAGCAAAACTTGGTAGGACGAAGGAACTAGGGGGAAAAACAAGAGTGTTAGTAGTACTGGACCTGCCCTCAGCAGGTGGTGGAACTGAAGCAGGGATCCCATCCCCACAGTGGGGCAACTGTCTGAGTCAAAGGAGAAACGTCTAAGGCTGAGAGTGAAACAGCTAATCTGTGACAGCTTAAATGGAATGAGAATTGGACAGTCCTTGCTGCAGCCATACATACCCCGGACAGGAATGCTGGTCTCCTGGAAGGGACAGCGGCTGAGAGCTGGAGTTTAGGAATTGTGGAGCAATCCCAGGGCGAGGGCTGCTGTTGACTGTGGAGAGACAGATCGAGGGGATGTGAGGAACGAGATGGTGGTGGGAAATGCCTATGGAGGAAAGCCAGGCAGCCACGGAAGCAAGGTGATACTGCTGAGTCACACATAGGGGGTGGAGCCATCACCATAGCCTCCCTCTCCCTAACCACCAGCATCCGCAGCTGAACAATAGAGAGGCTGGCCCATCAAAGAACTACAGGGTAGGACCCCACCCAGAGTGCCCCTTTAAGTGCCTGACGTGCCAATATACAGAGCAGAACCCCAGCCAGGGGGGGCCCTCCCTGTGCCTGATGTGCCAAACAACAGAGGAGGACCCCAGGCAAGGGAGCCCTCTAAGTGCCTGAACAGGCGGAGCTGCAGAGAAAGACTGGCCAAAGAGGCCTTTTGATCGCCTGCTACAAGAGGCTCGAAAAAAGACTCTGATAGGGCTGTAACTCATGCAGTGGAGGCAGTCCGTGTCCCTGCACACTTGGTGCTGCCAGGATCCCCACAGGCCAAGCAGCTGTGCCACCTTCATGCTCAACTCTCACTGGGGCAGATCTGCCACAGGCAAAAAAAAAAAAATGTCTTGCATCTGTGTGCACAGGGTTGCTTCGGTCGTGTCCAACTCTTTTCAACCCTGTAGACTGTGGCCTGCCAGGCTCCTCTGTCAGAAAGGGGGTTCTCCAGGCAAGAATACTGGAGCCTATTGGCCAATACTGGTTGCCTTACCCTTCTAGAGCACTATGTTTCCTGCTGCCCTAGCTGCCAACCCCCCTGAGTACCTGGTGCTGCCAGAACCCCTGCGACCCAAGCAGCTGCACCACCTCCACACTGGCCCTCACAGGGGCAGACCCAAGCCCTCCAGGGCAGCCTCAGGAGCAAACCCCAGTGGATAACCCACATGTGGAGGTGGAAATAAAGCCACAGTTGAAACCCAGGGGCAATGGGGCTAAGGAAGACTCAAAACCTTCCCACCAGCTGTACAAGCTGCGGATTAAATCCACACGATCAACTAAGCAGACTCTGTGTCTATGGAATATATAAAAGGCCACTGAGAGCTCTCCCAAAAGAAAATGCACTAGCTCTGATAGCTGTGGACATTGGAGGCAAGAACACACAGGAGTAGAACCAGATTAGAATCTGAGCTGTCCCCATAGCAGGTCCAAAGATCAGCAGAGTTGAAGGGCATCTTAGGGAGGTAAGGTGGATTGTGACTCGCAGTGAGGGAAAGGACTCTGACAGCAATGACTCAAGAAAAACATTTATTACTCATTTTTTGATGTGTTCTGTATTTCTTTAAAAAAATTTTTTTTCTTATTTCCCCTCTGTGGTAGTTATCGATTTTATTGGCACTAAGAAATCCAATTAAGCTTTTGAGATTCTTTTTTTCTCACATTTTTTATTGTCATAAACCTCTGCCTCTATGTTGGGCTGTTGAGGTTCTGTGGAGTTTTCTCTTTTTTTTTTTCTTTTCTCTTTTTTTAATTGTAATTTTTAATTTTTTAAACCTATTACTATTTTTCTACATTTAATCCTTTGTTTGCTTTTCCTACTGTTCTTTTCCCCTTGCAGTTAATCTTTAACATATATAAATCCTCTTTATCTAACTCTATTTAATTTTGCATATCTATGCTTTCTTTTCTTTCTCTCCCTTCCTCTCAACATGTTTGTTATTGTTTTCATTGCTTTATTCCCCACTTGGTACCTTGCTTTCATTTTGTTTTCCAGTTTGCGCTTAAGTTAGTTTTGTTCTTAACTGATAAGTATAATTTTTTATTTCTTTTTTTCGCCAGATCAATCTACTGTACTTTATTTTTGTTGGACTGTTTTCACTTTGCTCATGGGTGTATATATGTGTGTGTGTGTTTGTGTGTTTCATTGTTTTAATTATTACTTGCCTGATTTTGTAACTGCCATTTGTCTGGGATTCATCTTTGGTTTCTCATTCTTTGAGATTTGTTTTAATCTCAATGCCATAACAAACCACAAGATTCTTATGGAATCTTCATTCCTGGCAAGAGATCAAGCCCTGAGCCTTTGGAGTGAGAGCACTGACTCCAAGAACCTAGGCTGCCAGAGAACTAACACTGCTGCTGCTACTGCTGCTAAGTCGTTTCAGTCGTGTCCAACTCGGTGCGACCCCACAGACGGCAGCGCACCAGGCTCCCCCATCCCTGGGATTCTCCAGGCAAGGACACTGCAGTGGGTTGCCATTTCCTTCTCCAATGCATGGAAGTGCAAAGTGAAAGTGAAGTTTCGCAGTCCTGTCTGACTCTTCTCGACCCCATGGACTGCAGCCTACCAGGCTCCTCCATCCATGGGATTCTCCAGGCAAGAGTACTGGAGTGGGTTGCCATTGCCTTCTCCAGAACTAACACTAGGGAGTATCAAATAGTGAGAACTCACACAAAGGAAACCACTTGAATACAAGACCCAGCATCACCCAACCACCAGTAGCACCCTGTGCAGGACACCTCATCTAAACAACAAACAAAACAAGAATACAAACCCAGTCATCAGCAGACAGGATTACCACCTCACTTAGCCTTGGCCAACAGAAGAAAAACAAACAAAAACTTAGCACAAATCTCACTCTATACAAAGCTCACACAAACCACTGGACCAACCTCAGGAGGGCAGAAACCAAAAGGAAGAAAGAATTCAATCTTATTCAAGGAAAGAATTCAACTTTCCTTGAAGCCTGGGAAAAGGAGACCTCAAACACAGTAAGTTTAAAAAAAAAAAATGAAAAAGCAGAGAAATACTGCACAAATCAAGTAACAAAGTAGAAGCACAGAAGTCCAAATAAATAAAGAGGAAATAGGCAAACTACCTGAAAAAGAATTCAGAATAATGATAGTAAAGATGATCAAAAACCTTGAGGGAAAAAATGGAGAAAATGCAAGAATCAATTAACAAAGACCTAGAAGAATTAAAGAATAAATATACAGAGACAAACAACACAATTACTGAAATTAAAAATACTCTAGAAGGAATCAACAGCAGAATATCTGAAGCTGAATGAGTCAGTGAGCTGGAAGATAAAATGGTGGAAATAACTTCTGAAGAGCAGAATAAAGTAAAAAATGAAAAGAGCTTTCTCTGAGGACAGTCTCAGAGACCTCTGGGACCATATCAAATGCACCAACATTCGAATTATAGGGGTCCCAGAAGAAGAAGAGGAAAAGAAATGGTATGAGAAAATTTTTGAAGAGATTATAGTTGAAAATTTCCCCAACGTGGAGAAGGAAATAGTCAATCAAGTCCAAGAGGCACAAAGAGTTCCATGCAGGAGGATAAACCCAAGGAGAAACATGCCAAGACACATATTACTCAAACTAACAAAGACTAAACACAATGAAAGAATATTAAAAAGCAGCAAGGGAGAAGCAACACATAACATACAAAGGAAACCCCATACATTTAACAGCTGATCTTTCAGCAGAAACTCTGCAAGCCAGAAGGGAATGGTAGGATATATTTAAAGTACTGAAAGGGAAAAATTCGCAACCAAAATTACTGTGCCCGTCAAGGATCTCATTCAAAATTGATGGAGAAATAAAAAGCTTTTCAGACAAGCAAAAGTTAACATAATTCAGTACCACCAAACGAGCTTTACAACAAATGTTAAAGGGACTTATATAGGCAAGAAATACAACAGAAGAAAAAAGATCTACAAAATCAACCCCAAACAATTAAGAAAATTGCAATAGGAACATATATTTCAATAATTACTTTAAGTGTAAATGGATTAAATGCTCCAACCAAAAGACATTCAGACTGACTGAATGGATACAAAAACAAGACCCATATATATGCTGTCTACAAGAAACCCACTTCAGATCTCAAGACACATATAGACTGAAAGTGAGAGAATGGAAAAATATATTCCATGAAAATGAGAAACAAAAGAAAGCTGGAGTAGCAATCCTCATATCAGACAAAATAGACCTTAAAAAAATTACAAGAAATAAGGAAGTACACTACATAATGATCAAGGGATTGATCCAAGAGGAAGACATAACAATTGTAAATATCTATGCACCCAACATAGGAGCACCTCAATACATAAGACAAAGACTAACAGACATAAAAGCAGAAATTGACAGTAACATAATAGTTGGGGGCTTTAACACCCCACTCACACCAATGTACAAATCATCAAAACAGAAAATTAATAAGGAAACATAAATCTTAAATGATACACTAGGTGAGATGGATCTCATTGATATCTTCAGGACATTCCATCCAAATGCAGAAGAATATACCTTCTTCTCACGTGCATATGGAACATTCTCCAGGATAGACCACATCTTGGGTCACAAATCAAACCTCACTAAATTCAAGAAAATTGAAATTGTATCAAGCATCTTCTCTGACCACAATGCTATGAGACTAGATATCAATTACAAGAAAATAAAGTGTAAGAAACACAAACACATGGGGACTAAACCACAAGTTTCTAAATAACCAAAAGGTTACTGAAAAAAAAAATCAAAAGGGAAATAAAAAAATTTCTAGAAACAAATGACAGTGAAAACATGACAACTCAAAACCTATCGGATGCAGTGAAAGCAGTTCTTAAGAGCAAAGTTTATAGCAATACATTCCTACCTCAAGAAATAAGAAAAACATTGAATAGACAACCT
The DNA here is from genome assembly GCF_910594005.1 of Cervus elaphus. Lineage (NCBI taxonomy): Eukaryota > Metazoa > Chordata > Mammalia > Artiodactyla > Cervidae > Cervus > Cervus elaphus. The sequence goes on along the minus strand of NC_057835.1, from coordinate 41,006,483 downwards.
AACTTTACACATAAAACAACCAGAAAAAGAACAACAACAAAAAAAAACCACCAAAATTAGTAGAAGGAAAGAAATCATAAAGATCCGAGCAGAAATAAATGAAAAAGAAATGAAAGAAACAATAGTAAAGATAAATAAAACTAAAATCTGGCTCTTTCTTTGAGAAGATAAACAAAATTGACAAACCTTTAGCCAGATTCAACAAGAAAAAAAAGAATTAGAAACGAAAAAGGAAAAGTTACATAAGACAATGAAGAAATACAAAGGATTATAGGAGACTGTTATAAACAACCATATGGCAATAAAATGGATAATCTGGAAGAAATGGACAGATTCTTAGAAAAGTTCAATTTTCCAAGACTAAACCAGGAAGAAATAGAAACTATGAAAACCCAATTACAAGCACTGAAACTGAAGCTGTGGTAAAAAATTTCCCAAAAAGCAAAAGCCCAAGACCAGATGGCTTCATAGGAGAATTCTATCAAATATTTAGAGAAGAGCTAATGCTTATCCTTCTAAAACTCTTTCAGAAAATTGCAGAGGAAGGAACGCTTCCAAATTCATTCTATGAGGCCACCATCACCCTGATACCAAAACAAAACAAAGACAACCCAAAAAAAGAAAACTACAGGCCAATATCACTGATGAACATAGATGCAAAATTCCTCAACAAAATTTTAGCAAACAGAAATCAACAATACATCAAAAAGCTCATACACCATAATCAAGTTGGGTTTATTCCAGGGATGTAAGGATTCTTCAATATATGCAAATCAATCAATGTGATACACCATATTAACAAATTGAAAGATAAAAACCATATGATAGTCTCACTAGATGCAGAAAAAGCCTTTGACAAAATTCAGCACCCATTTATGATTAAAACTCTTCAAGAAATGGAGATAGAAGGAACCTACCTCGGCTTAGTAAAGGTTATATAAGCCTACAGAAAGCATTTTTCTCAATGGTGAAAACCTGAAAGCATTCCCCATAAGATCAGGAACAAGACAAGGGTGTCCCCTTTCATCACTATTCAACATAGTTCTGGAAGTCCTAGCTACACAATCAGAGAAGAAAAAGAATCCAGATCAGAAAAGGAAAGATCAGATCAGAAAAAAAGTAAAGCTCTTGCTGTTTGCAGATGACATGATATTCTACATGAAAAGAAAAGAAAGTGAATGTGAAGTCGCTCAGTCCTGTCAAACTCTTTGCGACTCTGTGGACTATACCCCTACTAGGCTCCTCCATCCATGGGATTCTCCAGGTAAGGGTACTGGAGTAGTTTGCCATTTCCTTCTCCAGGGGATCTTCCCAACCCAGGGATCAAACCCGGTCTCCGCACTGTAGACAGACACTTTACCATCTGAGCCACCAGGGAAGTCCAGGATACTCTACATAGAAAATCCTAAAGATAGTATCAGAAAATTACTAGAGCTAATCAGTGGATTTAGCAAAGTTGCAGGATACAAAATCAATACACAGAAATCACTTGTGTTTCTACATACTAACAATGAAAAATCAGAAAGAGAAATTAAGGAATCAATCCCATTCACCACTGCTACAAAAAGAATTGAATATCTAGGAATAAACTTACCTAAGGAGAATAAAGAACTGTACACAGAAAATTATAAGACACTAATGAAAGAAATCAAAGATGACATAAACAGATGGAGAGATATTCTATGTTCCTGGGTAGGAAGAATCAATACTATGAAAATGACTATACTACCAAATGCAATCTACAGATTGTGATCCCTATCAAATTACCAATGGCACTTTTCACAGAACTAGAACAAAAAAATCACAATTCATATGGAAACACAAAAGATCCTGAATAGCCAAAGCAGTATTGAGAAAGAAGAATGAAGCTGGAGGAATCAACCTTCCTGACTTCAGATTATACTACAAAGCTACAGTTATCAAGACAGTATGGTACTGGCACAAAAACAGAAATATAGACCAATGGAACAAGATAGAGAACCCAGAGATAAACCCATACACCTATGGGTACCATATTTTTGACAAAGGAGGCAAGACTATACAATGGGCAAAGACAGCCTCTTCAATAAATGGTGCTGGGAAAACTGGATAGCTACATGTAAAAGAATGAAATTAGAACACTTCCTAACACCATACACAAAAATAAACTCAAAGTGGATTAAAAACCTAAATGTAAGACCAGAAACTATAAAACTCTTAGAGGAAAACATAGGCAGAACACTTGATGACATAAAGCAAGAGCCTCTGTGACCCACATCCTATAGTAATGGAAATAAAAACAAAAGTAAAAAAATGGGACCTGATTAAACTTAAAAGCTTTTGCACAGCAAAGGAGACTATAAGCAAGATGAAAAGACAACCCTCAGAATGGAAGAAAATAATAGCAAATGAAACAACTTGACAAAGGATTAATTTCCAAAATATACAAACAGCTCATTCAACTCAATACCAGAAAAACAAACAACCCAATTAAAAAGTGGGAAAAAGACCTAAAGAGACATTTCTCCAAATCAGACATACAGATGGCTAACAAGCACATAAAAAGATGCTCAACATCCCTCATTATTAAAGAAATGCAAATCAAAAACACAATGAGATATCACCTCACACCAGTCAGAATGGCCCTCATCAAAAAGTCTACAAACAATAAAAGCTGGAGAGGGTATGGAGAAAAAGGAATGCTCTTGCACTGTTGGTGGGAATGTAAATTGATACAACCACTGTGGAGGATGGTATGGAGATTCCTTAAAAAACTAGGAATAAAAGCACCATATGATCCAGCAATCCCACTCCTAGGCATATAGCCTGAGAAAACCGAAATTGAAAAAGATACATGTATCCCATTGTTCATTGCAGCATTATTTACAATAGCTAGAACATGGAAGCAACCGAGATATCCATCGACACATGAAAGGATAAAGAAGTTGTGGTACATAGACACAATGGAATATTACTCAGCCATAAAAAGGAACACATTTGAGTCAGTTCTAATGAGGTGGATGAACCTAGAACCTATTATACAAAGTGAAGTGAGTCAGAAAGAGAAAGATAAATGCCATATTCCAACACATATATACGGAAATCTTAAAAAATGGTACTGTAGAATTTATTTACAGGGCAACAATGAAGAAACAGATGTAGAGAATAAACTCATGGACATGGAGAGAGGGGAAGAGAGGGTGAGATGTATGGGAAGAGTAACATAGAAACTTACATTACCATATGTGAAATAGATAGCCAATGGGAATTTGCTGTGTGGCTCAGGAAACTCAAACAGGGGCTCTGTATCAACCTAGAGGGGTGGGATTAGGAAGGAGATGGGAGGGAGGTTCGGAGGAGAGGGGATATATGTATACCTAAGGCTGATTCATGTTGAGGTTTGACAGAAAACAGCAAAATTCTGTAAAGCAATTATCCTTCAATAAAAAATAAAAGATACAGGTCTAGTTCATTTAATTATACTTTAAAGCAATATTTATCAGGATACAAGCAGAATTCAGCATATAATAAGGCATCAAAAATTGTGTTTTAAAGGAGTGAGGATACATCAATAATATTAAGATGATATTTGTATGAATTCACAAATCTAGAATGATATTTACACGTTGCTGACTGTGATGGTTCTCCTCTCATCCTCCGTGAACCTGCACTGGACATAACCCCTGATTTTTCATTTTCCCTTATTGCAGAGCAATTATACATCTGAGGAGCAGTCAATAGCCAAGGTCCCTGAAAACCCGTTTAACTATCATGACTTGTAGTCCATTTTAGTGCTGTTTACCCTTCACCTCTAAAATAGCCTAACAGTCCATCCTATCACCATCACTCTGATATCCTATTGTTCCCATTCACTTGTATGTCTTCCTAATATTATACTGAGATACAACAGGTCAACAAAATGCCTTCACAGCAACATAACTGCATTTCTATGCTTCAGAGTCTTCAGTGTGAATGTACAACAGTTTCTCTGAGTTCTGTGGATGCTAGACTTGCAAAACTCAGAGAACACTCTGTTAGATAACATATATGGTATTTTCTAACATCTTTAGGAAAATGTGATATGCATAATGTCAAAAAATATAAGAAAAAGAGAATTATAAGGATGTTGCTTAATACATATATTAATATATGGATAAAGTGGTAATCTTTGCTACATACTCACATACCACCAATGCAATTTGATGTTTAAAATTAGCAGGGATTATAGAATAAGATTGATAGTACTATTGACTTAAAATTCATCTATAAAAAGATATTCTACTTAGTGATATTTTTCTCCTTGTGAAGTAATAACCATTTTGAGAGAGATCATTTTTCTTCTCCTGAGTTGACCTGCAAATGTTTGGTTTGGTAGGCCACTGAAGCCATAAAGTGCACTCCTCTTAGTGGGTTTTTGTTAATGGGGATTGAATCTTTGAGCAAGAAAATGATAAAATTCAACCTTAGTGAAGAGATCAGAAAATACAAAGAGTTGATACTGTGCAGAGCACGACTAAAGCTTTGTTATCTTTGACCATGAAAGACCATGATTAAGTAAACCTCAACCAGCACGCGGTGTACTACTCAAATAGTTCATTTTCAGTCCTCATTGTTAGCAGCAAATTCCTCTTCAAACAGCCCCACATTCTAACTTTGACCAGTTGGATCTTAAGAACATTTTTATATTTCTAAATGGGAAAGAATATAAATTCTACTCTTTGTTACTCAGCTTTTTAAGTGAGAGTAAAATTACCTAAAGTAGTTGTTTCACTAAACTCAAATCTACCACTTCACTGGAAAAAAAACCTATCTATTAAGACCAGAATTTGACTTGCAAGAACTATAAAGCAAAAGAAGCTATACTTAGAACATGTATAAAAATACCTCAAATAAAAATTAGTTCTGGTCAACCATAAATGACAGTCTTTCTTTAAGTGATCTACTTAAACCATAGCAAACAAAATGCATAGGAGTTTTTTCTAGATTCCACATAGATAACTGACAGCAAAAGAGAGTAATAGACTTTGAACGCAAATGCCAGAACCGTATAGACCTTCTTTCTTCCTGACATGGCCTGAAATATGTATGTCAGGCTTCAAAACATGGAGCTTTGAGAAAGTTGGATGTTAATCTTGCAGGAGGAGATAATCAAATTAGGAAAAGGACAAGATATCATTTAAGTATCAGACAGGTGAAAGCTCTCTGTCTCTAGTGGAAGACATACTCAGAGGGGCTGGAGGGGATACAGATACAATTATAGTACTATGGAGATGTGCCATGTTACAACTGATGTCAGTATAGATAGGACTATAGTAGTGGAAATGGTGAGAGGTGATTAGATTTGGGATACATTGAGGAGAGAGGACTGAGGAGATGTTGATCAATAGACTGTGGGTTGTGAGAAAGAGACCAGAGTCGAGGACAATGGATAGGTCTGAGACAGAAGTATCTAGGTAGCTGGCAGTGACATTCATTGAGTAGGACAGTTCTGATAAGAAGAGAGATTTTTAGGGATTCGATTCTGAATATGTTAAGTTTTGAGATGACTTTAAGAAATGTAAGCAAGAATGCTGATTTAACAGTTTGATTTATGAATCTGAATCTCAAGGAAAGGTAAGGTTTGTTGTTGATGTTCAGTCACTAAGTCGTGTCCAACTCTTTGTGACCCAATGGACTGCAGCACTCCAGGCTTCCCTGTCCTTCACTATCTCCAGGAGTTTGCTCAAATTCATATTCATTGAGTAGGTGATGCCATCCAACCATCTTATCCGCTTTTGTCCCCTCTCCTCCTGCCCTCAATCTTTCCCAGCATCAGGTTCTTTCCCAACGAGTCAGTTCTTTACATCAGGTGGCCAAAGAATTGGAGCTTCAGCTTCTGTATCAGTCCTTCCAGTGAATATTCAGGGTTAATTTCCTTTAAGATTGACTAGTTTGATCTCCTTGCAGTCCAAGGGACTCTCAAGAGTCCTCTCCAGCACCACAGTTCAAAAGCATCAATTCTTTGGCACACAGCTCTCTTTATGGTCCAATTCTCACATCCGCATATGACTATTGGAAAAACCTTGGCTTTGACTATATGGAACTTTATAGGCAAAGTGATGTCTCTGCTTCTTAATACACTGTCTAGATTTGTCAGAGCTTTCCTTCCAAGAAGCAAACATCTTTTAATTTCATGGTTGCCACCACCATCTGCAGTGACTTTGGAGCCCAAGAAAGATAAAGTTAGAGATGTGAATTTAAGAGTAGTGCTGGTTGAGTTTTCCAAGAAGCAAATTCTTAAACAGATTTAGTGTGTACAAGGTTATCATGAATGCTTTCCAATCAACTCCTGTAGAAGGGAAAAGAAGGGAAAAGTCTTGGGCAGAAGAAGAGGTTGAACTAAAAATTTTTTTTTTTAAATTTTTTTATTAGTTGGAGGCTAATTGCTTCACAACATTTCAGTGGGTTTTGTCATACATTGATATGAATCAGCCATAGATTTACACTTATTCCCCATCCCGATCCCCCCTCCCATCTCCCTCTCCACCCGATTCCTCTGGGTCTTCCCAGTGCACCAGGCCGGAGCACTTGTCTCATGCATCCCACCTGGGCTGGTGATCTGTTTCACCATAGATAATATACATGCTGTTCTTTTGAAACATCCCACCCTCACCTTC